>NC_056745.1:1358001071-1358160372 GCF_019279795.1 Protopterus annectens
TATCTTGAAACTCCTCATAAATACTACTATTGTTCTGGCACTGAAATGCCCCATAATTGTCACTGTGCTGCTGCTTCTGACTCTGATATTCTGCACAAGTGTTATTATGCTGGTGTTGGCCCTGATACTCCTTCCAAGTGTCACTGTGCTTGTGATGACCTTCATACTCCTTACAAATGTCTCTGTGCTAGTGTTGGCCCGAAGATCCTTCACAAATGTCATTGTGCTGGTGTTGGTCCTGCTACACCTCACAAGTGTCACTGTGCTGGTACTGGCCCTGATACTTATCACAAGTATCACTGTGCAGGCCCTGATACTCCTTACAAATGTCACTGTGCTGGTTCTAGCCCTGATACGCATCACAAGTGTCACTGTGCTGGTACTGGCCCTGATACTCATCACAAGTTTCACTGTGCAGGCCCTGATACTCCTTACAAATGTCACTGTGCTGGTTCTAGCCCTGATACTCATCACAAGTGTCACTTTGCTTGTGCTGGCCCTGATACTCATCACAAGTATCACTGTGCAGGCCCTGATACTCCTTACAAATGTCACTGTGCTGGTTCTAGCCCTGATACGCACCACAAGAGTCACTTTGCTTGTGCTGGCCCTGATACTCATCACAAGTATCACTGTGCAGGCCCTGATACTCCTTACAAATGTCACTGTGCTGGTTCTAGCCCTGATACACATCACAAGTGTCACTTTGCTGGTGCTGGCCCTGATACTCATCACAAGTACTACTGTGCAGGCCCTGATACTCCTTACAAATGTCACTGTGCTGGTTCTAGCTCTGATACGCATCACAAGTGTCACTTTGCTGGTGCTGGCCATGATACTCATTACAAGTGTCACTGTGCAGGTCCTGATACTCCTCACAAATGCCACTGTTCTGGTTCTAGCCCTGGTACTCATCACAAATGTCACTGTGCTGCTACTGCTCTTGATACTCATCACAAGTGTCACTGTGCTGAGCCTAATACTCCTCACAAATCTCACTGTGCTGGTGCTGGTGTTGGCCTTGATACACCTATCCTCACAAGTGGCATTGCACTGGTACTGTCCCTAACATGTTTCACAAATGTCACTGGGCAGGTGCTGACCCTGATACATCTCACAAATGTCACTGTGTTGGTGCTGGTGTTGGCCCTGATACACCTATCCTCACAAGTGGCATTGCACTGGTACTGTCCCTAACATGTTTCACAAATGTCACTGGGCAGGTGCTGACCCTGATACATCTCACAAATGTCACTGTGTTGGTGCTGGTCCTGCTACTCCTCACAAATGTCACTGTGCAGGTGCTGACCCTGCTATGTCTCACAAATGTCACTTTGCTGGTTCTAGCCCTGATACTCATCACAAATGTCACTGTGCTGCTACTGCTCCTGATACTCATCACAAGTGTCACTGTGCTGACCCTGATACTCCTCACAAATCTCACTGTGCTGGTGCTGGTGTTGGCCCTGATACACCTATCCTCACAAGTGGCATTGTACTGGTACTGTCCTTGACATGTTTCACAAATGTCACTGTGCAGGTGCTGACCCTGATACGTCTTACAAATGTCACTGTGTTGGTGCTGGCCCTGCTATTCCTCACAAATGTCACTGTGCAGGTGCTGACCCTGATACGTCTCACAAATGTCACTGTGCTGGTGCTGACCCTGATACGCCTCATAAATGTCACTGTGTTGGTGCTGGCCCTGCTATTCCTCACAAATGTCACTGTGCAGGTGCTGACCCTGATACGCCTCATAAATGTCACTGTGCTGATGCTGGCTGTGATACACTTATCCTCACAAGTCTCATTGCACTGGTACTGGTCCTGGGGTTCCTATCACATAGTCGAACTTGTACAAGTTCGAATCTTATATGGTTGAGACCATAAGTTCGAACTTGTACAAGTTTGAGTGTTTCAACAGAAATCTCTGTAAGGGGAGGTTTTAGTTCTGTTGAATGAGGTGTGATCTTGGAGTTGGTATATTTAAGTAGCTGGGAGTGTGGGGGTGTGTGCAGTGGGGCTAGCCCCCTTGCTTACAATAGTTTATTTTGTTTTTCCTTCTTTTTTTATTATTCATAGTTGAAGTTTTGCAACTTCGAATGGAATGGTTTGTACATTTCGTGTTCGAAGTTATAAAGCTTCGACTATGTGATATAGACCCCTGGCCCTGACATATTTCACAAATGTCACTGTGTGGGTGCTGACCCTGATACTCCTCACAAGTGTCACTGTGCTGGTGCTGTGTTTTTTGACAGGGGGTACCCTAAGAAATTAATAGAGATAATAACTCAAGATATTATTTGCAAATGGGGCACACAATATAAAGCCCTCTTAGGGAATGGGAAGTTAACCACATGACATGCTTCCAGTCTGAATTCTCCATTAAGAGGTCCTTATGAAAGGGCATGTGTAATCCAACATAGCACTGGTTCAGAAACATTTAAAAAGATAGTAGAAAAGAAGTGGAATATTTTAAGAATTAATCCTACCATTCCACCAGTAGTAGGTGAATCCCTCTCTTTGTTTATAAAATGTTTAGAACTCTCAAAAGAATATTTAAAAATGATGCAATGACACATTTTAGTAGGGATGGTAAAGTAAAATGGACTAGAAAATGTGGCCATTGTAACTCCTGCTCATACATTTATGAGGGGGAATTGTATGAGGGTAGGGGACAACCAAGGAATTTTACTCAACCTTCAAGATGGAATTTGTTTAATTAAAGCTATGCTATATATAAAAAAATGTTTTGCTTATTCATGATTTGTACATCAGGAAAACAGAGAAGAATTTTACGAAAAGGATATATGAACACATGATATATCTACTAAATGTGCTGATAATGCCCTTTTAGACACATTGAAATATGTGTAGGTTTTAAGAAATTTAAGTTTGGAATAATAGAAAAAAATAACAAACCTCTTAGAGGAGGTGATTGGGAGACATTGCTTGACTACAGAGAACTTTATTAGAAACTTAAATTGAATGCCACTGTTGCTCTTGGATTGAATGAGAATGTCTCAGTTATACCTGTCTTGAAGCTTAGATCGACTAAGTTATAACATAAGACACACACACACACACACACACACACACACACACACACACATATATGTATGTATATATATATATATATATATATATATATATATATATATATATATATATATATAAACCAGTGCAACCACCACAGCTATCATAAAATTAAAACTTTAATACAATACAACATTCATAAAGATTAGTGCTTTCGGATAACTCAGTATCCTTCATCAGATCAAACCTTCCATATAGACAGTTCTCTATTTAAAAACTTCATCAGTGAATCAAAATCACCCCAGTAGTCTATGCCCCTTTAGGGCTGGTTTGAGAGGTAGATTGCTGTTAAGCCCAGCTAGTTTATCAGCCTGTAAGTTACCTATCCAATTCATCTCAGCTATCCCAGTAACATTCACTAAATCTCCTCCCCTTGCATTCTCATTAATGACATGTACGGCCAAGACACAAAAGCTGTGACTATTGTTCTCTAGTATATGTTTCATCAAAGGATTCTTAAAATCGTTTAACCTAATGTCACTTATATGTTTTGAAATGCTTTCCTTAAACTGGCGATTAGACTTGTCAACATAAAAGGAACTGCATAAAACACAGCAAGCAGCGTAAATAATGTCTCTGGTCCTGCAGTCTGCATAAGATCTTAACTTGTATATTTTGCCATTCACTGGATGTACAAAAGCATCTGAAGTTAAAATGTACTTACAACTGCTGCACATGTGGCAAGGAAACGTTCCTTTTTTGTTGGAAGTAAGCTTAGATCTGATCAAAAAGCTGTTACATAGAATCAGCTTTATATTCTTACAATTCCTAAATGAGAAACACGGTGTGTCACCAACAATTCTTCTAATATTGTCGTCACTAGTGAGAATATATCAATTACATTTAATGATATTACGTATCTGTTGTGTGTCAGTAGTATACTTCAAAACTATCATATTCTTATATGACCGGTTATGACGTAAAGTCTCATGCTGCTCCTCTAGATGATATTAGTGATGAAATTTCTTCAGAGAGCCTTTCAACTTCATTACGGTCATATCCTCTTTCAAAAAACATGTTCTTAATCATGGCATTTACTGCTGTATCCTCATTTTCATCCGTGCGCAGCCTTGATGCTCATTGAAGTTGTCCCTTAACTATGTTAGAATAAATACGCTGTGGATGCGTACTGTTATGTATTAACATATTGTTTCTCTTGCAGCTCTTATAGTATAAAGAAGTGCTGATCTCATTATTTTGTATCAACGAACCAAGTACTTGCACAAACTCTGTACCAAAATAAGGAAACTACACTCCTTCGCTCCTCAAAAACATCCAGTAAAGAGACCGGTAACACTGGAATAACAGACTTTATTAATGAACTTAAGCTTCTTTGCGAGCTTTTCGTCAGTTTAAAATTCACCAACTTCCTCAGAAACACTGAAAGCATAAAAATGGAAACAACGTCACTTAAAACACCACTCATTTAAATACCCTTTCATAATGGCGGAAATACCACCGTCAGGAGACCAGGTCCAAAGGAACAACCAAAAATGAGCTTTAACGCAATTTTAATTTTAAAACACACCAAATAGCGTTTTCGCTACTGATAATACAGTAGCTTCATCAGAAGTAAAACCAAGTTGGCGCCAAAGTCCATTTAAAAAGTTTTAAAAGTGACATCACCATTTTTTAAAACATGGACTTGCGCAAATAAAGTTAACAAGCAATTACAAAACAAAAGGCAACCTAAAAGTTACGGCGCTTAGCCAGGAAAACATTCCAGTGCTGACAGAGAACTTATACTGCCCAAATATTCATATATTATTTTATGATGTTAATTAACCTTATACCAGGCTTTCCATATTGACAAATTTAGGGCAAGTAAACTATTTCTTGCACTGGAAAATGTATGTATAAATATATGTATAAATATTCAAACATAACACCCGGCTATCAACTCCCTTCCAAGAAGGATTCCAATAAAAACAATTAGCATGAATTTGTAAATACGCCAATACATAACGTTGTTAAAATTCAAAGTGTTTGTGGTATTAAAAGAGTTCTCTGTATATATACAAAGAAACTATAACAATCCACAAATGAGAGAAACTCCAAAAGGCATGTAAAAGGACCATCAGTGAAAAGTTTACATTGTGTAAAAAACTTTATACTCTATTCAGACCCTAAACTCCATATGTGCCTACAAAGAAGTCAACATAGGTAGTGCCTAAATTATTCCTCTATGGTTTTAGAACTGTAAAAATATTAGACTATCACAAAAATTATGAATGAAAAGCAGTCCTCAGATGCGGGACTGCAAAAAACCATGTTATTCTTACGTCAGTCTATTACTTATTCTGTTTTAAACCCACTGACTCCGTATATACCCCCAAGGGAGATAGTTCAAATAATTCCTGTATAGTTATCATAGGACCACAGTTAATACTAATAAAGAATCAAAAAAATTGGGAAATAAATAGTAATTATCTCATATAGCTCTTAAGTTTAAGTATGCAAGAGATGTTACAGTGTTCATTAAGACCCGGACTACTAAATGCTTCAAGTTTTATCTGCCATTCTAATTCCTTAATTTCAAGGAGTAATGCTTGGGGCCCACCCCGGATGTTATATGGAATGTGGTCGATGGCTACAAAATGGAAGCTGTGGCCACTCTGGTTTATGATATGCTTTGCTAAAGCGTTATCTTCTTTCTTTTTCCTTATTGCATAGGTGTGTTGGTAAATTCTGTCCCTAAACCTTTGGTCTGTTTTGCCGACATAATGTGCCGGACAGCAGTCACATATAGCCAGGTAAACTATAGATCTAGTATAACAGTCCATTTTGTAAAAAATATCATATTTTTTACCTCTAATTTTATCTGAAATCAAATCATTACACTTTAACATTCTTTTAATATTGTTAGTATTTCTAAAAACAATTCGTGGTTTGTTGCCAACTATTTTTATAATATCACTATTACCTTGAATCACTCTCCAATTAGTGTTAAGCACAGATGTAATACTGTTCATATCACCACTCATGTCAAAGGAGCATACTACATCCGAATTAAATCTCCTTTCATTAGGGTGACTTGTCTGAACCAAATTAATATTGTGAGAATCATTAAGGATAGCTGGGTAATGTGTATAATGTTTGTTAAAAATGTCAGTACCATCACTAACCAAAATCTGCTCACTGTAACCTCTTTCTAGAAACATAGATACTATAAAGTGAAATTCACGGACTAAATCAATAGTCCTACTAGTCATCCGGCAAGCTCGAATGAATTGACCCCTTGGTATGTTTTTAACCATATGTCTCGGATGATAGCTTTTATGATGCAAATAACCATTAGTAAAAGTATGCTTTCTGTGTATCTTACTATGGAACCTGTTTTCCTGTACATCCCACCATAAACAAATATCTAAAAAATTCACCACTATCACCTTTGGTGAATTTTAAATATTCAGAAGACATATTAATGCCATTCAAAAACATATCAATAGTAGTGTCATCACCTTCTATAATAAAAATCAAATCGTCGATAAACCTGCAATAAAAATTGATGTTAAATTTCTTGCTCAACAGTGCTAAAATTTCAGTCTCCCACCATGCCATCACTGTATTAGCAAAAGCTGGGGCAGCAGAAGACCCCATAGCTATACCCCTCTTCTGTTTATAATATTTATTATTGAACATAAAAAAGTTATTCTCAAGTATAACTTCTAAAAATTCACATATAGTAGAGATGACATTATTAGGAAATAATTTCTTTTTTGTCAAATACCATCGTACTGCTTCAATACCATCTTCATGTGGAATACTTGTATATAGTGATACCACATCAAGTGTGAAAATGACATGTTTAGCTGGATCAAAAACTTTACTATTTGCAAACACTTTAAATTTCTCTAAAAAATGCCAAGAATCTCTAATAAAAGATGAATTATTGTTCAATAAGGGCCCTAAAATAGCATCTATAACCAAAGAAATACCTTCAGTTACAGAATGTGGAGACGACACTATGGGTCTAAAAGGGGGGTTTTTTGGGTCTTTATGCAATTTCGGAATACCGAAAATCACCCCAATTTTTGGATCTTGTACTACACAAAAATTGTATAAATCAATACTAATGTACCCTGACATCAATAAATCATACAAAAATGAATTAATAAAGCTAAATTGTTTACGAATCTCACATAAACTAATCAATTGATATTCCTCCTTATTATTCAAGATATTCAACATGTTAGGCTGATAAACAAGTTGTTACATAATTACTGTATTAGAGCCTTTATCACTTTTCATAAATCTATACAAGTGTCTCAAAGACTTAAGATTTTCTAAGGCCTTTCTTTCATTAAAGTTTAAATTGTCTTTATCATTCCTTTTATTTTTTAATATTCTACTTAAGTCTTCCATACATAAATCTTCAAACACTCTAATAGTATGATGTAGTCTAGGTGTATATGTTGAAGGTTTAACAAGGATTTTGTCAGAATTAGGTATCTCATACAATAAATATGTTAAATTCAAAACTCTAGTAAACTTTTTGAGATCAATAATAGTTTTACTATAATTAGCTTTACTATAAGGAACAAAATTGAAACCATATTTCAAAACTTTCAATTCAACATCGGTAAATACATGTCTGGTCAAATTAACTACATTAAAACAGTCTATTTGTTCAGTCATGCCTCGTCCCCCGACGAATTCGACCCCAAAAAAGTACGACTACGGGTCAACACAGTCAATCTGTTACCATTAACTGCTTGATTCTTTCTAGTAGTCAAGGAGTCGCTGATATTTTTGTTCTTAATACTGCTGTCTTTTAATGTCTTTAATGGAGACTGCCTGTTGGATAAGGCATTCTGCTGTTCGGTGTTGATGCTAACAGCATTGCCACCAGAGGTAAATATAGTACTGTCAGTCTGCACGTTAGAGATAGCCCCAGCGTCACAAAATTCATTAATGTTCTCTTTAACATTAGAGGTAATGTTTTTACCCCCTGAATTTGAAGCAACAACAACATCACTGAAAGAACGCCGATTAGAACTATCGGCCATAGAAGGAAGCTGCCCATTCGGTTTGTTGCTACGAATGTTAAGGGCAAAATTATTGTACGCTGTCTTGTTGTTATAGGAGGCAATATCACACCTGAGTTTAGAGTGCTTCCGACTAGTAACCTCAGAAGCATGTTTGCTTACTTCATTTGAGAATGCTTTAAAAAGAGAATTAAAGCTGTCGCTGGAAACTTTAGATTTAATATAAGCTTCAACGTTATTAATTTCAGCCCGCAATAAATTCATTTTTTCAATATTATTATCAATGAGCAGCTTCAAAAACTTTAAGCCAGCCTCATTGAAAAATGACACCAACACACTGAACATAGGATTACCCAAACCAACACCGTTAGGGCATTTGAAGAATCTTAAACCCTTCGGGACTATACCAAGATCAATGCATCTATTAAAATAACAGTTCTCAAGATGCAAAGATTTGTTTTGTTGTCAGGGTTGTAGAATTTGTTGTTAAATATCAGTTGGCCCGTATATTTCTGTAGCCACCAGTGACAGGACTATTAAAGTTCCTGGTTTTATTGATTGCCATACCAGTGGGGTGGTATATATAGGTATGTGTACAGCCTGCCCAGCATTTTATGTTGGAATGACTACACGCAGTTTGGCTACTCGTATTAAGGAACATATATATAGTATTAAATGCAAGGATGAGAATAATGCTTTATATAAGCATTCAGTTAATTGTTTGTTTTTTAAAAAGTTTGTGTTTTCTGTGTTGGAAGTCTGTAAATCAGATAAGAGGGCAGGGGATTTTAAAAATTATGTGGAACAAAGGGAGACATTATGGCAGGTTAGATTAGGTTCTGACAAGATTCCCGGCTTAAATGAGACAGTAAATGTTAAATGTTTTTTAAAACATTGAAGATTATGTATTAAGAAAGAATATAGTTTATTAAGTTTCTTTGGAAATTGAACAGTATGCTTTTAAATTTTAATTACTTTGCCTTAATTGATTGATTAAGTCTGTATTTAAGATGTTAATTTTTATTATTAATTTGTATTCTGATGAAGTCGTGAGATGAAAGCGGTTATTAAATTCTTTTGTACGCTATTTTGACCTGCTTTGGTGCTGATTCATTGATTTTTTTATCTTCTGCCATTGTTTTTGGATTTAACTGTTTTTTTGCTACTTCTGGTTCACCTGTGAGTTATTGTGGTTTTCACTTTATTTCAATTTCATCAGTACTAGGGATTATATATTTATTTTTCAATAGAATACTATTAGATTTAACTAGTGGGAAGCTTAAGTTCATTAATAAAGTCTGTTATTCCAGTGTTACCGGCCTCTTTATTGGATGTTTTTGAGGAGCGAAGGAGTGTAGTTCATTATTTTGTATAGTTAAACTAATGTCTAAACATTTTTTTGTGTGTATTAGACTTCTCCATAGTAAATTTCAAAAAGAAAGTTGTACTTCCTAAATATTGCACAAATTTATAGAGCTGTTGTTCAAAGCCAGACCCCAGAGAAAGCACATCATCCACAAATCTTTTATAGTATAACAGGTGGTCAGCGAAAGGATTGTTAAGTATAAAGTCCACCTTCCACTTTGCCAACACCAAGTTGGCATATGAGTTGGCACAGGAGTTCCCATGGCTACCCCTGATCGTTGCCAATATATATTCTGCTTAAACATCAGGCCATTGTTTTCCAGCACCATCCTTAATAGCAGCAGCAACACATAGATGTTGCCTGAGTCTAACACAGTACTTTCATTAAGATACACTTTAATAGATTATAAGCCATAGTCATTTGGTATGACTGTAAAAAGGCTCAGTATATCCATGGTGACCACGTAACTAATCTTTGTCATTTCATGTGTTGTCTTGTAGTTAAATAATGATGCTAAAAAATCTTTGGTATCTCTTAAGACAGAGGGTACATGGTCTAGTACATCTCTCAGTCTTCGTTCAACATATATAGACATAGGCTCCATGAGCTAGCCAGCCCTTGACACAATAGGGCACAGTGGAGGATCAAGGAACTGTTTGTGAATTTTTGACAGCCCTTTTATCACAGGTATTAATGGATACTCCACTATTAAAATATCACACAAATCTTTGGTTGTTTTATTTAATATTAATAGGTCTTTAATATTAATAGGTTTTTAACTGTATCATGAACCAATTGAATCATTCTATTTACTTGTAATCGATTAACTCTCTTGTATGTTGTCTCATCAGAGGACATAATGTGAACAATGAAGACAATACCTTTAATAGAGCAATGATTTTGACGTTTACCCCCCAGTTTCCTCAAATTAAAGACACTCTATATAAAATTGTTTTTTGTTAAAAAATGATGAACAGGTGGGAGACAAGATAGGAGAAAAGCCAATTGTAGTGTATAAGAAGAATACTAGTATTAAGAATATGTTGGAACAGAAGAGGGAGGGGACGGGATCCCAAAATAGTGGTTATACCAAAAAGTGCAGTCACTGTTCCCAGTGCAAATACATACTAGAAGGTAACAGTAAAGTTATATCACAATATGGGACTGTTTGCTCTGGGCACAAAAGTAATTGTGGTACAAAGAACATGGTATACATCGCACTGTACCAAGTGTGTGAAAGGTATTATATTGGGAAAATCAAAAACACCTTCAGAACACGGTTATACCAACATGCATATGACATAAGTAAAGTAAATAATAACAACGCATTAGCGAAACAGCTTAGTAAATTCCCCATACATAATTTTAAATTCTTTGTTTTGGAACGTGAAAATAAATGAAAGAAGGGGACCTAGTGATATGTTCCTAGAATATAAAGAATTAATGTGGCAAATGAGGGTGAATGCCACAAATCCTCCTGGGTTAAATTAGGTTGTATCCCTGGCCAGTTATTTGAAACTAAAATCTGAATTCCACCTATAATAAAGTTTCAAATAGCACTCATACAGCCATTGTTCTTTTATATATATCATATGTAACATAGGTATTTTAAAGTGTATTTTATGAATCGTTTTGTTTAAAAAACAAAATTATTTTTTAGAATGTTTTTAGTATGGTAGTACATTTTATATATGCAATTTTGTATGCACTTTAATATTGCACTTCACTGCTTAGATATTAAAATGCACTTGTCACTTTAAAATGTTAGTAGTCAGGGGTTCATAGATTAATTGGTTAATTAGATGTGTAATTACTTGTAGGTGAGGCTTTATATTGTTCTTTTTACTTTGATGTGTTATTCTGAAGAAGTCATTGTGAAAGGACTGACGAAAGCGCTTAATCCATTAAATATTCTGTTCAGCTCTTAGTGCTTCCTTGCCGCTGTGTTTTTTATTTCTTGTTTTTGTATTGAATAATAAAATAATGTGGCATGTCATTGATCTTATTCTCTCCTTTTTTATTTTTATTTTTTGGGATACATTGCTGCTGAAACCAAAATGACCATCAGCAGTGGTAACTAGACTGACCACTGTAGTTCAGCCTGCCATACTTCCACAGGTGTCTGCAGTAGCACCACCACAGACAGCACAGACATCCAGCACATCTAGGTTACAACCTGTCAGTATTGTCTCCTCAAACCCTGCCTTACCTGCTCCACCTGTGTCAGGTATGTACCAGCTGCTGATGCAGTGGTACCCTCCAGGAGCAGTACTTGTGGACATGGTGATTTTATCACTCATCTAGAGCTGACAGGGCAGATATAGGACATAACTGAAAAGGGCCTCAGTGCTCAAACTGGAATAGCTGAGAAAGTCTTGTGTTAGATTGCCAAATCAATAGCATGTCCAGCATTGACCTAGGAAGCTGACACAGGAGACAGTGATGACAGTTCTGAGGGACTGGACTTGAGTCTCACTGTGCTCAGGCTGGAAGCAGATGCATATCTGATGTTCCCTATTTATTCCCAGTCCCCAGTCATGGTTTCCAACAATCTTTTGTGTCCATCACCATCCCTGTCTTGTATGACCTGTATGTCTGCATCTGCTACCTAACCTATCCTATCTTACTTACCTCACCCCTCATATTCCTGTGCACCTTCCCCGTCAGTCCTCTTTTTCCATAAAAAAAATGAAAAAATGGGCACCTGTCCCACAAAAAAAACTTACACCCCATGTATAGCTTTCTGCTTCACACGTATGTCATCTTGATATGGTCCAATCGGCTGTACAGCATTTTTCTGTTGATGTCACCCATCCCTGGTATGGTGACTCTCCAAATTCATCAAATCATGTGTACAATTCTACAAATATTTGTGAAGTAGTGGACAGCTTCAGTGCTCTCCCACCACCATCCTACAAATTCCTGTATTCTTTCACCTGCATCCTCCCCTCTGCTTCACCCTTTTCACCACTGTCATATCAACTCCTTTTTCACATGTTTAATCTGGTCAAAAAATAGAAACACACATGGCCAGGAAAGCTCCATCAAAAAATATTCACTTTTTGTCCTCAGCATTTGATTAGAGCTTGGCATCTCACATCAATGCTGGGTGACAGTAAATGCTATTTCAGGTCCTATGGCAAAAACTGGTGAATTTTTTCCATTCCCTGTACTAGTGCAGTTATCTTCATGAAAATGTGCTTAAATCCACTGCACTATAGGAATATAGAGTAAAGGCATTCATTTGAAACAGTTACTGTAACATTTGTTAGTTTGCTAGATGTAATGAACTAACAGTTATTTTGTGGTGTGTTGAGATAATTCAAGTCTGTGGACTGATATTTTTTTCTATAGTATCAAAAGTTCGATTCCAAACATATGTCACAATATTATTTCACGTCTCTTTCTATTCCTATCAAACATTGAAAAAGGCCTGTGGGCCGAAACCAGTCTGTTTTGTACATTAAAACTAGATATTTGCTCCAGTTGAGTGCTGGCTGTTTTGTTGTTTTTGAAAATGTGTAAATCATGACACATGAAACATGACCATAACACATATCGGTTCTGTATTTCATCAGATTCAGACATGTTTGCATGTCTATACTGGTTATTTGTGCGAAAGGTGACATGGAGTACCATATACTATTGCTTATTCCTTTTCAACACCTCAAGATATGATTACACATGTGAATATACTTTGCTATTAGCCATGCAAATTAGCTTGGCAGTAGTGCGCTTCAGGGAGAGAATTTAAAAAAAATACAACAAAGAATTTGTTGAGTGGATTGCACAACCCCTGTATGTATTAGTTGAATTGTGTAACCAAGGTATCTGGATTTCTCAGTGATGTTGAATCAATTACTTCAGTCTGTTAAGGTTGTAGCCTTGGTACAATGGTGTGTACAATAAGCAATATCATGAAAATAGTACAGTTGTGTTGGTAAACTTACCATAAGAGTAGATGTTCAAATGATCACTGTTGCAGTAGCTGCTCCTTTCCTCTATCCCCCTTGATTTTTGGTGTGGTGCTTATACTAGGGTGTACATACTTATTTTTGTTGTTCCTTGCATTGTCCTTTCAGGGCTCAGCCTGTCTCTGTCTCTCTGCATAAAAACTTTGAAGGGCTTCACTCCCAAACCTGTCTTTTTAGTCATCTCAGCATGAGTTGACTGATGGTTTGGGTATGTGGAAGTTGCCCTGAAGCTTTGGAAGGTGGATGTCTGTTATGCCCTTGGCAGAATCTAACCCATATATCTAAGGCTGCTGCAGCAGTGGTCAGTATGATTAACATACAGTATTTCCTCGGTGGCTCAGTTTGAATGCTTATTTGCTGCTTTATACAACTGAAGGGTCTGATAGCTTTGTATGCATCATCCAGCCATACCACTTCTATCTGATGCATCCTCTAAGAGTTTATCATATTTTTTGTTTGTTGTGATTTTTTCTGATTTTTAGTGATTTTTCTAAGCAATTAATTTTACAAATGTTTCTATTTTAATTTAATTGTTTAAATGATGATGTGCTGTATCAAGTGGTTTTTTAATTATTTTTAGTATGGTGGGCTATAATTAAGCTTATGGCAATATCATTTGTTGGCACAGTTGCTAATAAATAATATTTCATCCTTCACTAAGTGGTGGAAGTTTTTTGTTTGCTATATATTTCCCAGGTCATAACTAAAAATGCCTAGCCATTCACAAAACACATGTGGACACACACACACACACACACACACACACACACACACACACACACACACACACACACACACACACACACACACACACACACACACACACACACACACACACACACACTCATAAGCATATATAAAACACAGACCAGTGAGGGGAACAAGCAGCACCCAAAAAACTCCAGCACAAATGTATGGAACAATATAAAGCTTTTAATACTCAAAAGGAAAATAACATACAGGGTGTGTGGCTTTTTCAATGTGATACTAAAGGTACCACTGCTTTGCAGTGAAATTGGTTTGTTGTGATATAATTAGGCATATTTATTATCCCTAAGTCTTTTGGGTTTCTAATACCATGATGGGACTGGACCCCATTCCTAAGTCAAAGTATGATTCAAGTTCATGAAATTAGTTTTGTTTCAGTCTTTGATGTTTGCCAGAAGTGTTCTTTGCAGCACCCACAATATGCCCAGTAATGACTCCTTCTGCAATTCATATGGAGTTATATGTATTGGTAGCATATCCAAGTACGATTGTAAATTATTTTTATAAGACCTGTTGCTCCTACTACTATTGGAACTGTCTGGGTATCCTTCTACAATGCTCCCCTTTTTCTGCTTGCAAATCCTGGTATTTTATGACTTTGTGTCTCTCTGTATGTAAAACACTGTAGTCACTGGGTGCAGAAATTTCAATGATCAGTGCTAGTTTTCCCTTCTTTTCATGGACTACTATAATTGGTTTTCTCACATCTATTTTCTGAACTATTGGTAATGGGTGATCCCATGGGATATAGTCATATATATTTTAACAGATTATAACAGATTCACTATAGACAAAACTAATATTTCATATGGTGAAAAAATCTGAATTAGCCACAGATAGAATTAATGTTGTTTCATTATTAGCTACGTTAGTTAAATAATCCAGGTGTTTAAAAAAGTTTAAGTCGGTGATGCAAAAATCTGACTTTAATGTTTCATCATTTGCAAGGAACACTGAAATCATTTACCTGTGGCCTATGAATGAATGTTAAATTTTTCCTAGAGCATTAAATTCAGCAGTAGTAAACCCTGTTTCTGCTACGTTAATATGGTTAGTTTCTGTCTGTTCTGTATGGATGCTGAGACTGTTTTATATCTCTGGTTTTCATTATTTTGCCTATGTAGTTTTTGACCACTTTCTAAAAATCTTGATTTTTTTAATATCAGAAGTTACTATGTTAAAATGAGAAGTAATTTTTTGCCTCAAAATGAATGAAATAGCATGTATTCCCCGCAACAATTCAGCAATGCTGAGAAAATGAATGTTCATACAGTCACTACAGAATATCTCCTGAGAAAAAGTTATTCAGATTTCAAAAGAGTTTGCATATTCCTGCCAACTGGTTCACTTCAATGTATGCTACGTTTATTCCTGTAATCTGGCTTTAAAATTGTTATATTCGGACTGTTCTAAGGTTAATTTATTCTTACCATCTACATGTGGAGCCCTCAGTTAAAAATGAAAAAAAAAAAAAACGAAAGAAAAAGCAAATGTCTCAAGTCATTCAAGCTGATTCCTTCTTGCTTACAGAAGAAATCAGTCAAATGACTTCTCAGTAAAGGGAAGCATCTTAAATTTCATAGAACAATCAATCAACTTTTGAACTATTCTAAAATCGCAATCATACATCTCAACTTCTTAGAGCAAGAAATCTGTACAAAAGCCATAAGTAAAAGTGGGACAAAGGCCACAAAATAGGGACAAGTTTTAAATATGGCTCTTACAAACTTAGAAACTTGACAGAATAACAGGTTTTGCATTAGCATGAATTTTCTGAAGGGTGTGAAGCCTGAAATTCAAATGTCTGTCATTATTTTCTAACTTTCATTTTAAATGATTTGCCACTAGTTTGCCAGAAAAACACATTTTTATGAAAAATGGACCAAACATATGAGGCAAAAATCTGGACATTCTGTGAAAATCTGTACAGTTGAGAGGTATGTGTCATAAATCAAATGTAAGACCTTTTCTAAACTACTTTTCAACACAAATAAAGCAGAATGAAATCAGACATTACTCACTACAGATGAACCCACAACCATTAAGTTAACATGAACTCTGCTTTTCAGATTTTCTGAATCAATAACAGATATTTCATCGATACGTTCAGTGTATTTGTTTTCAGTGGTCTGCATAATTACTGTATAGAAATTTATCACACTTCAAAAAGCAGAACAGAAAATACCTTGTCTTGCCTGAACACCCAAAAAGTCAGACAAGCTACAAGCAAATGACACCCAAATATAAATCAAGTTGCAATACTTTTGACAAAAGTATTTTCATGAGAAAAAAAAAATGGACACCAGTGCTCTGAGCAAAAAATGCCAACCAAACAAATCAAATAAAGCACTGTGAGGATACAGGAAATCATGACCACGAGCTAGGAATAAGAATACTGGCAAAAACTTTAATGATAATAGTCACCAAAGTATTTTCATGACACATATATGGACATGCATGTACACAGGTGACTTGTAGATATGGCTTCTTATATTTGCAGTGCATTCTTCTGACGGTATTCAAATGATGGAATATTAATGCATTATATTTTCTGGAAATTGAACTGAGTCATAAAATGCATTGTAGAAATATGGTTGCCCTACTGAGTCATCTATGTCATGCTGTAAATACACTGTCCATTTATGATTAAGTAAAATTAATGAATTGCAGGGAAATTTTGGAAATTATAGAGATCCATCTGCTCAGTTAAAAGTAAAATACTGTTAATTTACTATTTTACCAGCCACAATCATCATATTACACATAATTTGCAAGACACAGACAACATTTTCATCTAAGTTGCATTCTATGACTGGCATATAACCTCTGCAATTATTTTTCATTTCAAATCTGATTTATTCTAAATCCATCAATATATAAATTTGACATTTTTTTAAATGACTGGGATTTCTGATTTTTTTTCAGTTGTTGCCAGAGAAGTGTGATGCATGCATGGATTCTGGAATCATCATACATTCCTCAAACCATCTTAGATAGCCACAGCAATGCTAGCTGTCAGGAAAATAATGACAGAATATGTCTTAGAATTAGCCTCACATCACAACAGTGTAACCAAGGCAATGGAAGTCTTTTTTTGGGTAAGGTTTGCATAGTGCTACCCAGCCCCAAAATTGAATTGGAAGGATACCCATCAGAACCTCATCCTGTGTAACTATTGAAAAATTTCATGAAATCGCTTGAATGACATGAACAGTGACATGACAGAACTTTGACTGTTGTAAATATCTTCATATTTTTCATTACATTAAAGCTTCTGCATGGTTAGGTGATATTGAAGCATTGCCAGTGATTTGGTACATGACTTTTTATTCCTACAATGTGTCCATACTCACCTCAGGCCCATGACATCCTGGCAATCACTCCCTCTTAGTGAACATGGGTTTCAAAGTCCATAAAGTGCCATCAAACATCTTATAAAACAGGGTTGAGATCAGAGGGAACAAATATCTATAATCAGATTTATCATACGTTATTGAGTATTTTAACACTTTAAAGCCTTACCTATGTAAGATAAGATTGCATGCTATTGTAAAACTACTGTTTTAGATTCAAGTCTTACAATGTTTTCAACATATCACACTTTGAAGAGTTTTCTTTTACTTTCTTTTACTCAGATTATTGTGATGGCACACTACAATTATTTATTGGACTATGCCTACCACATCTGTATGCATGACATTTAGGCTATAATGTTAATTTTGAGATATTGAACTCAGTATTAGTATTATAGGACATAGTGACAGCATTAGTAAAGACATTTGCCAAGTTTGACAGTTTGCCATCCCATTTACATGAGTGCATTGATCATTATCATTTTCACAGTGTACTTTCATAAATATGTCATTGCTTATATTTCTGCACAGGTGCAGAACAGCTACCTCGAAGATGCAATGGAAATATATGGGACATGATGGAAAGTACAGTTGTGTAAGTAAATTTACCATATCAGTACATGACTGCATGACCACTGCTGCAGTATCCGAAGCTGTATGCATTACATTCTGCAGGGATACAACAGCCAGCCAATTTCCAAAGCTTCAGGGCACCTTCCACACTCCTAAAACATTAGTGAGCTCACGCTGTGCTGACCCGACTAAAAAGACAGGCTTGGGTGTCAAGCCCTTCAGAGCTTTCATGCCAACAGAGACAGACAGGGAGGCTGAGCCCTAAAAGGACAATGCTAGGAACCACAATAAATGAAGTCCATACTCTGCCAAAAACAACACACCAAAATACAAGGGTTCGAGTGGCTACTGCAGCAGTGATCATTCAAACATCGACTGTTATGGTAAGTTTACTTACACAACTGTACTTTTCTCTGCATATTGATCACTGCTGCAGTAGCCTTAGCTGTATGGCTAGATTAATCTAGCTTACTGATTTTGGGAGGTGGAAGGAGAAGAGTCCAGGAGCCCCTGGAGAATAACTGCAGCAAAGCCTGATCTGGACAATGAGAATGAATCAAGCTTATAGTGTTTTGTAAAAGTATGTACAGAGGAACAAGTTGTTTCTTCTACAACACCTCTAGAATCCAACCCATTCCAAGAAGCCATAGATGAAACCAAAGCCCTGGCAGAGTGGTCCATGACCCTGTCTGGAATAGTTTTATACTGGTTAGCATAACAAAAGGTAATTAGCCTTAGACAACCATTTTGAAATAGTCTGTTTTGACACAGGTTGTCCGTTTTTACCTTCACAAGAATGAACAATTGATTCAAACATCGGAAACATTTAGTCTGTCAGTATAGTACTCGACCTATCTGAGGACATTCAAGGTATGGAGTACCCTTTCTCCCTCATTTTTACGTTCAGAAAATAACATGAGGAGATGGATAGTTTGGCTTAAAGTAAACTCTGATACCACTTTAGGCATAAAAGAAGGATTAGTTCTCAAAGAATCCCTGTCTCTGTGGAAAATAAGTAAAAGTTGACTCACCACAAGAGCTTGTAACTCAGATACCCTTCTTGCAGACATTAGAGTAATCAGTAAAGCTATTTTCAATGTTAAGAACCACAATTCAGCCAGGTTAGCTGGTTCAAATGGAGGGAGAGTTAGCTTCTCTGACACAAAATTAAGATCCCAAGGAAGAGCCATTGGTTTTCTTGGAGGCCTGTTTTGCAAAACCCCTTTCAAAAACATTCTCTAACACGAGAATGCATTGAAAGAGCAGGATCCATGGGCAGACATGCTGAAATGGCTGATAAATTAACCTTGGTAGAGGAATAAGAAAGGCCATAGTATATTAACTCACACAAATATTGTAAAACTAGAGAACGACTAGCCCTGAGTGGGTGCTGGTTATCTTGTTGGCACCAACTCTAAAACCTTTTCCATTTGCTAATATATGATTTTCTCGTAGCAGACTTTCTTGCTTCATTGGCACCTGCTGCACATCCTCAGTAAACAGGTGTCTAAAGGTAATTAGGACCCTATCATCCAAGCAGTCAATTGAAGTTGATTGTGGTCAGGGTGTATCAGGCATCCCTGGTCTTATGTGAGTAGATCCAGTCTGTGAGGAAGCTCGTGGTCATAGACCCTGGCCATTTCCAAAATTAGGGAGAACCACTGTTGTCTGGGCCAGAACAGAGTCACCACAATTATCTTGGGGATTTCTTCTGAATCTTCAGGAATATTCTTGTCCAAGGAAAAGAATAGGCATCTGTCTTCCATGCCTTCTTGCATGGAGTCCTGGAGCAGAATTTTGCCAGGTAATTGTTCAGAGTGGAGGCAAATAGGTCTACTGGAGAAACTCTCCACAAATTTATCAAATCTTGGAAGACCCCCTGATCTATTTCCATTCTTGAGGGTCTGCTCTTGTTCTGCTCAGCTTGTCTGCCACACAGTTTTGCTCTGATGGAATGTAGGATGCCTGTTGAGTGAGACTGTGCTGAGAAGATATATCTCAAGCTAACATGGCTAGTCTACAAAGGGGGTATGACCTGGTTCCACCTTGCTTGTTGATGTACCACATGACTGTGGTATTGTTTGTCCCGGGGACCAAAGATAATTGAGAGAGTGTTGAGTGCCTTGATCAGGTCAAACTTTTCTTTTATGTTTATGTGCTTGTGTATGTCCTTGGTATCCCACACACCTTGCACTTTTATCCCTCTTGAAACTCTTCCCAAGCAAATTTGAGGCATCTGTGGACTGGACTGCTTTGAGACAGGAAGAGAGGGAGAAAGAGAGACCTGGATTTAAGGATCTTTACTGTCTCCAGGAAATTATCTTCCTTCTGACAAACCCCCAGCACCAGAATTTGAAAGGACAAAGGATGTTGGTTCTGGGACCAAAGAGATCAGATAGTATTGCATCTTTCTCATGTGGAGTTTTGTCAGGGGTATCGTATGAGTTACAGATGCCATGAGACTCAAATTCCTGAGGTAGTCTGAGTGGAAAACCTTAGAAATACATCTTTATAGAGATTCCCCAGGATTCAGCAAGCTCTGCACGGTGTGCAGGAATAGTGCAAAAGCTGCTGGAAGCAATATGGCCAACGTGCGATCCAGGAATGAGCTCCAGGGATGTGCACAAGCGCTCCTGCACTATTCCTGCATGGACACAGCCCCTGTATGCTAATTACCTCATTTGTTGGTGAAAACCATGCAAATGAGGTGAATTAGCGATCCAGGAAGCAGGCAGGCATCCATGCAGGAATAGTGTAGACTGCAGAAATGTATTCAGCCAGTAGCTAAATATATTTCTGCAAAACTACAAAACAGAGGCATGACAGCTTGTAAAAAAGCATGTATTATAAGGGTTAGGCATACTAATTACAAAATATATTGCCATAGGCATGAAAAATAGTTTCAAAATGATAAAAAATAACTTTAATTTTTTTGTAGCCAATTTCAGCCATTTAATCACAAGGCAGCAGTGCGCAAATGTGATCGGCCCGAAAATAAGGAAAAAAGCTGGAAATAAGCTTTTAAACCAAAATCATCATTTTGCCATAATAGTCAATGGCATGTATAAGGCAACAAGACCATGGAATAGTGATTGGTAAGGGGGAAGGCTGAGTGTCAGTTTTGCAACCATGCATTAGCAGTCAGTTCTATGCAAATGAGGGGAATGATACTGAATCACAGATAACACCATGGTCTAAGCCTAAGAGCTAGATGACCTTAGAAGGGGGAGTGTCATGACTGCTTTAAGCTTATTGGAGCACAGTGGCCCGTGTTTTCTCTTAGCTAAGCACAGCTAAGGAAGGGGGTGTGTCCGCAGCTCCATTCACATCTGAGCACTGGGTTTGCGCAATGCGCCTTGGGGCTGAAACGGGAAGGCAATGGGAAGGGAAAACAGTAGTAGGAAGGTAATCAAGGAGAACTAGCATAGCTGGCAGGTGAAATGTATCAGAATCAGCCAATTACACAGGCAGCAGCCCAGCCCATCACACTACTATAAACTATGCAAGCACCTTTCACTCTGTTTTTTCCCCACAAAGTCTACACCACCAGTGTACACAAAGGGGGAAATTATACCTAACAAAACCAACAAAATGATAGGGGCTGCTGTTGCTCTCATAAATCAATTTGTGGAAGAGGCTGAGGGTGGTGAGGATGAGAATGCTGATGACCAACCCATAGTCAGGAGAAGGAGAAGAGTGTACAGACCCAGGGTAACCTACCAGGGGCTACATGAGCTGAATATAGTGGAGTGCTATAGGGTGGACAGGGACCTCCTACAGCAAATTGTTAAGCTGTGCTGGCCACGCCTCACACAGAGAACCAACAGAGGGGAACCCATCCCAGTGGATGCCAAGGTATGTGTAGGCTTAAGAATATTAGCCACAGATACCTTCCAAAGACCAACTGGGGATATCATGGGGATCTCACAGGCATCAGCATCCAGGGTACCACCAGTTCTTGACATGGCATCCAGGAACTGGTGGAGTACCCTGGATTCTGATGCCTGTGAGATCCCCATGATATCAACATCTAGGGTACTCCACCAGTTCCTGGATGCCATGTCAGCACATGCCGGTGAGCACATATATTTCCACAGCACCTGTGAGGCGTTGACCAGCAATATGCATTTCTTCCACCAAATAGCAGAATACCCTGAGGTAGTGGGTGAGATAGACTGCATGTACATACACATCAAAGCACCACCCAGCGAACGAGGTAGGGTCTATATAAACTGCAAGGGCTTCCCCTCCATCAACTGCCAGGTCATGTGCAATGCCCAGGGCATTATAAATGAATGTGTGTGCTGGCAGCCCTGGAAGCAATCACAACTCCCACATCTGGCATATGACACAGCTGTACCAGAGATTTCCCATTGGGGACATCCCATATGGTCACCTAGTTGGGGATGCTGGTTACGCACTGGAGCCGTGGCTGATGACACCCATCAGAAATGCACACATAGCTGAACAGGAACTCCATAATGAGGCACGTGCACAAACCAGAGTCATAATAAAGCATGTGTTTGGTATGGTCAAGTCACAGTTCCAGTGCCTGGACATATCTGGTGGAGCCTTGCAGTACTCTTCAGCTACATGTACACAAATTTTCATTGTATGTGCCATGCTACACAACATGATTCTGTGGAAACAGCTGCAACAGGAACAGCATGGGGCAGGCCACACAGCCCCCCACCATTGTCAAGGCCAGCACAGGCACAGAGTGACTTGGAGGAGGAACAACCTGAGCTTGCCCCTGTAGGCCGAAGGAGGTGTGCCAAGTATGCCTAGGCTTTGGCAAAGAGGCAATGCATAGCACATACCCTGACACAGTAGGAACCCAGGGAATGACACCTCTCTCTGATTCGCACGTACTGTAAAAGGGATGCCAAACATGACACTACCTGTGCTTTACCATGTATAAGGAGTATAGTATGTGCATCCAACATATTCAGCCCTCCAGCACCATCCTCAGTACTGGAACAGCCACAAGGTAAGTCACTCTCCCTATCAATTGCTGAATGGAGTAGTATGTTCTGCTACTTGTATCTATGGCATGGATGTGAGAATTCAAGGGAATCGGGTGGCTGAATTGGATGGCAGCAGATAGTAGACACCTATATGGGCAGTATGAAATCCATAACAAATACTGGTATCAACATAGTAGGCAGTACTAGATAAGGTGACACATCCCACTGTAGGACATGTGGTGGGCCAAATGTGTGCCCATAGGACATGTCAGTGAGGCTTACATACCCAACAACAGTCTCAGCCAGCAGGACAGGTGTAGATGATCACAAAGAAAGGCTGTGCTAAGGCCTCCAATTGATGGCAATGGAGAGCAGCCCCTCTCCAGACCTACACACACAGACTACAACAGATCATGCAGTTGGATGTTAGTTCTAAAGGGTAAGAAGTCTGAAACTGAAATGTAGGTCAATTAAAACCCAAGATCTGTACTCCACTGATATGCTTCTAGTCTGCATGATAGGTCAGAATACAGAATGAAATGGAAGCCAACCAACAAATGTCATTCACCTTGAAATACACCTTTGGACAAGGGCTAGCCCTATAAGCTCTGTAGTGTGTGTGATAACTGTGTAATGCTGTAGTGTAACATACTAGTTAGGTAGGAGTTCTAATCCCAGACATGGCAACTGTGAAACTGTGTGTAGGGATCAATGAATTTGAGGCCATTCACAGTCACTACACCTCCCATTGTCCTACTTTAGCAAGCCTGCTGATGTCAGTCACCTTGACATTCACCTTTGGACAAGGGCTAGCCCTATAAGCCCTGTGGCATGTGCAATACCTGCATAATGCTATAGTGTAACATACTAGTTAGGAAGGAGTTCTAATCCCAGACATGGCAACTGTGAAAGTGTGTGTGTCTGTCATCAGTATCCTGTGTGGGGGTTGCTGTGATTGTGTAATGACAGGATGCATTGTGGGGTGGGTTTTGCTAAATTATTATATTGAGGACCTACTATATGTCACAATGTCCACCTTACAAGGACAACAGATGTCAAACAGCAGAGAGCTGGTGTAGACAATCCATAGTCCTACATGTGACATTATGGATTGGTCAACAATATAGGAAACCCTTGTATTACTCAGAGAACACTGTCCACCCATGTCTCATATGCAAACACACTTGGGTAGGCAACAACCACTATATTGGTAGTTCCTTGCATATTGCCCACAGATAGTAACCATGGTGTGATTGCAGTGGACTACATGCCTGTTGACCACAACACTGCCACTGACATCAGAATGTACTGTGATGTGTAACATCTCCTGACTGAGTGTGTGTTATCCAGCAAGTAAAATGACATGGCACCCTGTTCCATCCCTACAGTAGACAAATAAATGCTTACAGTGGTCCTTTGCTATGTTCCCCACTGGATGCCTGCAACAACGTAGACTCTGCAAATGTAACCCACAAAGAGAATACCAAGCCTTATACACATGCCCTGTATGGACAGATGCTACTAACTCCACTGAATACCTGTATCATGCTGTCAATGTAGGTGCAAGCACAACCTCAGTTACAAAGCCAGGTCTCACCAAACGAGGTCAGGAATGCCACATCAGAAGATAACAATCTGTCCACACAACATGCCCCACAGACCTCAAGTACACTTCCACACATCACAGAACATGCATGTGGGACATGTGCACAACCCAGACACTGTCTATGTTATGGAATATAGATCACATACATGGCAAGCATTGCACAGCATTGGCTACCCACAATAGTAACCCAGATGAGTGGATGGTGAATACAATACCCACCTGTGTGGGCCAATCCAGGGACTACACCCCTGAGCCACACTGGAGACCATTGTTCTGTGGCCTGATGTCAAGGTATTCCCTTTGCCTAACCTTGTACAGCCTTCAGGTGCAATCAACTACTACACACCTGCAAAGCAATGAACCCATGGATCTCAGTACTGGCAAGTGTGTGTGTGTGTGTGTGTGTGTGTGTGTGTGTGTGCGTGTGTGTGTGTGTGTGTGTGTGTGTGTGTGTGTGTGTGTGTGTGTGGAGATTAATGATTTCAAAGCCATTCACACTCACTACACCTCCCATTGCCCTACTGTAGCACGCCTGCTGATGTCACTCACCTTGAAATAACCCTTTGTCCATATATCAGCCAGATAAGCTCTGTGGCGCGTGTGATAACTGCATAATATTGTACTGTAGCAAACTAGTTAGGTAGGAGTTTTAATCTTGACCCTACCAACTGTGATAATGTGTGTGATTCCCTGATAGAGTGTGGGTGTGTCTTCCTTGACACCTGCTTTTGTGGACAGTCACATGTACTACACTTCCCTTATTCCTCCTTTATCACTGTTGCTGATGTCACTCACCTTCAAAGGTACCTTTAGACAATTCTCCAACATGTAAGCTCCGTGGTACATGCAATAACTGCTTAACAATGTACTAGCAATACATAGTCAGGTAGGGGTTTGAAACTCAGTACTGGTAAGTCTGTGTTTGTGTGTATCAGTGTCCTGTGTGGTTGTTGGGATGATTGTGTAATGACAAGATCCATTGCAGTGTGGGTTTTGCTACATCATTATATTGAGGATCTACATGTCCCATTGTCAACATTATAAGCATTATAAGGTCAACATTTTCCAAACACTGTAGAGATTGTTGTAGACAATCCTCAGCCATAAATGTGTACAGCCATGTGCAATTACCATGTAACAGTATGGATTAGTACACAATATACACAACCATCATAATGCCCAGATACCACTCTCCACCTATGGATCATACACAAACATGCTTGGCTCTTACTCTCCTACTCCTTTCCTTTCTTACATTGTCTCTGTCTCTCTCTTTCTCTCTCACTCCCTCTCTGGTGGATGTTGAAAAGTGCATCTGCTTTGCTTAGGCAGCAGCTTGAGCTTTGTAAATGATGCTCATGGTCAGCTGATGGCCTGTGCATGAATTGCAGTCCCCACTTGCTAATTGCATGTGGAACAACTGTGGTATCATTCCTATAGCCAATTGCATGGAAACACACTCCTATAACTAAGTACATCCTGTGGGTGTTGGCCCTTTTCCTTAACTGTGAGCAGGACTTCATGTGGGTGTTTAACAAACAGCATCACAGAGGGTAGTTGGATATACCTCTTACAACATACACTGAGGAGACAGGCCAACAAACAAGAGGGGGATGTTCCAGACATGGGGACAGAATGTAAGTATTGCTTTTCTACATTTGAAGTAATGTTGGTTTAACAGGGTTTGTGTGGATATGGCTGTTCTACATGATTTAATATCTGGTATGACAGTGTTATGTGGTTGAGGAAACTGTCTACTGTTGTGCTATCTGCAGACTGGCCAGAGTTTGGAGTCTAAATATGTTGTGTTACTCACACAATTCATATCCTTAGAAATACAGTAGCATACTCTGATGATTGCAGTCAGTACATGGTGACATCCATGTGAGTTACTGACTTCATATCCCTCAGAAGACGTATATCACAACAAAACACTATTACACCAGTAAATGTATGAGTTTATCACAGCAACATGTCAATATTGGCCCTGTATTTGTGCCTCCAACCTCAAGTGTGTCAACCTTTGTACATATGTCATGCAGTAAGAGGTGCATATGTTCAGTACATCATTATTTACTGACATCATACCTGATAACAAGCCAGTGAACTATCAGACTGCTAGACATGTTATGTATAGTAGGCCTTATATTTGAGGACAAAACCTGGATATTCTGTTGTAGTGTGTAAAGTAGTGAGGTCTGTGATTGTTGACAGAATGTGTATTGTGAATATGTTACTTGGCCTGTGTACAGACTGTGGTAGATGTCATTGGTCTTGATCCTGTTCTATCTGATGTTGCATGCTGCTCCAGTGTATGGTACCCTATCAGTGTGCAAGTTTGTAGGGCCAGACTGACACATGTCCCATACCACTGTCAGGCATCAGAATACACTGTGTATTGGCCCAGTATATGTAGGGTTAGTGCGTGAGTGGCACATATGAGGATGGTGTTGTTCACACAGTCCATATATTGTAATATTAATTAGGCTTACCATATGTGACTGTGGCTGTGTTCAGATTGGTTGTGGGTATGCACTTTCACACTGGTGTCTGTTACTCCATGCTGTTACATGCCTGTAGAGCCTACTATATTTGCAAGTACATGTGTATTCCAATATAAGAAACAGGCCAGTGTTGTGGCAGCCTGCCTGTAGTTTTCACAGTGCTTTGTGACATGCTTAGCAGCTTAGTGTATTTATCTAGTGTGATGTTATGTCCAGATATTTGTCAGATGTACTGCAGCCAGGCCACCATAACTGTTGTGTATTTCTGACAAAGCAGTGGGATGCTGTACAGATGTATATCACTAACTAGTTGGTATTATGTGGGCTTGTGACCTCTGCTCCTCTGGTTAATATGTGTCAGGACAGACAGGAGTGAGTCAGTGCATAAACTGTGTGAGCTTATCTATTCCAGTATTTTCGTGATATCCCCATTTACATGACTGTAAACATTCACTTTGTCAGGCTTGGTCCACATGTCTTGCACTAAGGAGTTCTGTGTATACCTCTGGACTGACCAGAGTGTGTCAGACTGTCCACATGTATTGGTAATATCTCTGCTATATTCCACAGGATCATTACTGTGATTTGTGTGGTACTTCACTATGATGATCTTATGATGTCTGTAAGTAACTGATGGCGTACATGTCAGTATCAGATGTGGCTTCCCACACATTTCTGTTAAGACAACCCCATTACTGTAGCAACATTCTACATTTATACCTGCAATACTTACATGACATCCCCTTGCACTAAGAGGTTGTGACTACTGGTGCTGAGTTATGACTCCACTACATGCTATGGACATATGTTTATATATATATATATATATATATATATATATATATATATATATATATATATATATATATATATATATATATATATATATATATATATATATATATATATATATATTTATATATATATATATATATATATATATATATATATATATGTATATGTATATATATATATATATATATATATATATATATATATATATATATATATATATATATATATATCTATATATATATATATATATATATATATATTTGAGAAGTGCTAGACATGCCTTCTTAGTCTTCGCTTCCTAAGTGCAGGTTGGATGGGAAATGTAGTATTAAGTTCCGGTTTTACATGTGCTTGTAGTTTCCCTATCCAGAACATTTCCTCTTGCTCTAGTCTATTATTGATATCACCCCCCCCCCCCTTACTGGACACATATACAACTTTTAAAACCCTGAAAACAAAACTATGATCTACACGATCCCTGATGTGTTTTGCCAGGGGACTTTTAAAGTCTTTTATCCTAATGTCGCTAACATGTTTGGAGAGCCTTTCTTTTAGTTGTCTTATAGTCTTTCCCACATCGAATTGTTCACATTTTGAACATGTGGCTAAATACACAACATTTCTAGTTGTGCAATCCGCATATAAATTACATATGTATCTTTTCTTGGTGACTGGATGTTCAAATGCATTTTCTGTGCAGATGTATTTGCACATCGTGCATCTTCTGCAAGGAAAGGTTCCCTTTCTGTCTGACATAATTGGTGGTATAGAGTAGTTGTCCTTGCATAAAATAACCTTTAAATTACTTGCATTCCTATACCCAAATCTCGGTGCTTGTCCCACTATCTCCTTGCATTCTTCATTTGATGTTAATATTTTCCAGTTTCTTTTTATTGTACCACAAATTCGTTTAGTGTCAGTTGTGTGGGTAAGAATCATCTTAATCTCCACTGGGTCTTTCCTTCTGAACTCATCTGTTCTATTTTCTTTTTTTCTCTTCAAGTATGGTTTTGCCTTCGTTTCCCTTTCCATCATGACTTGTTGCTTATTTTCCATGATCTCCATCTCTTTGTACCCTTTATCTTTCAGATGGTCCGACATGTCTTCCATCATATTCGTGATATTGATGTCATTTGAGTGTATTCTTGATGTCCTTAGAAACTGACTCCTCATCACATTCCTATGAGTGTGCCTCGGGTGCATACTGTTTCTTGGAAGTATGTTGTTCTTCCAACATTCTTTTCTATAAAGGGTTGTTTCTATGTCACCTTCTTCATTTTGCCATATTCTCACATCTAAGAAGTCCATTTATGTATCACTGTACATTATGGTGAACCTCAAGAAGTTAGTGCTGTTTTCTAAATATTGATGAAATTCCCTCAATTCCACAACATTGCCTTCCCATAAAATACATATGTCATCAACAAACCTTTGATATAACTTTATGTTATCTTTCCATGGGTTCTCATGATGAATGACTTGATCTTTCCAGTGCACCAAAACTAAATTCACATAGCTATTGGTGCACAGTGTGCCCATTGCTACTCCACATAGCTGAATATATATTTTGCCATTAAAGATGAAGATGTTATTTGTTAATATCAACTCCATCAGTTCACAGATGATCACAATTTGTCTCTCACCATACATGCCTTTGTTTATGAGATATTCCTTCATAGCCGTCATACCATAACAGTTGGGAATACTAGTAAATAAATTCTTAATGTCCATACATACCATTAGATGTTTTCTTTTATTTCTTTTGGTGTCTACAAACTCACCCAACTTTTCTATGAAGTCTTTCGTATCTTTCAAAATTGTTGGTACTTTCTCCAGATTTTTCTTGATGTGATTTTCTACATAAATAGAGGCTGGCTCCGTGATCCATCCTGCTCCAGCCACAATGAGCCTCATTGGTGGTTTGTGTGGATCTTTATGTATTTTTGGAAGGCATTTAAAAGCTGGAATCAGGGGATGTTCAACAACCAGATAATCATATAACTCTGATGTGATCAGGTTCCTTTCTCTAAGTCCTTCCAGACACATCCTCACTCAACTTTCAATATCATTCAGTTCCTTCTTATTAATTTCTCTGTATGAGGTGCCATCTTTTAACAGAAGCAAAACTTCTTCTATATATTTGTTGGTATCCATCAGAACTACCCCTCCTCCTTTATCCACTGGTTTGATTGTTAGTTCTTTATTTTCTTCCAATTCCATTAAGGCCATCCTCTCTTCCTTTGTGATGTTATAAAACTTTCTTCTATTATTATTTTGAATATGTTTAATTATTTCTTTCTCACATACATTGATAAATGTGTCCATCACCCCATTGTTTTGTGGAACAAATCTACTGGGTTTCTTGAATCTTTCCACCTCTACATCCTTATTGTTCTTGAACATGGTCTTTAACATCACATCTCTTCCAAAACTTCTTAGGCTTAATATAGCCTCATTTTCATCCATTCCTCTTGTGGGTATGAATTTCAACCCTTTATTCAACACATTAACATGTACATCAGTTAGTCTGATGGATGAGAGATTGAAGACCAAGGATTCCCTATCCATACTTCTCATCTGTCTTCTGCAGATGATCTCCTTCTCTTTCTTCCTCTGCTTAAGGACCTCATTTCTTTTCTGTCCCTTATCTCTCTTATCCTTAATGGAAAAGTCAGAAAAAACATTTCTTTTTCATTACTCTTTGGTATTGCTCCCATGTCCTTATTCATATCACCTTGGTAGTTGCTGCCCTGAGGTGCTGGGTTTGCCCTGTTTTCTGTACTTTCAGTGTTGTTTCTTATCTCCTGCTGAGGTAATGCTCTATCCTCTGCATTATTCCTGTTGTTACCCTGCTCATTATCAATTATATTTCTCTCTGCTACCCGTGGTTTTTGCATTCTGTTCAATGAGGCTCTCTTTGAATGGTGGTAACCTTGTTCATCATTGTCACGCGATTGCTGGTTCCTGTTATATTCTTTCGACCACATAAAGACATCCCCCTTTTTGAAATCAGTATAGTCTCTTCTAATTTTCCTAGCTTTAATCTGCTCCAACTTGCTGTCATACAGGGTGATTTTATAATAAACTTCTTCTAGTTTAGAAGTACAGGTTTCATTCTCAAAATCCTGCTCTAAGCTCTTTTGTAAATTCTCTGCCTTCTTAACCAGCTCCATCTCTCTTGGCAAGAAATGCACTATTAATAGTTTCATGTAATTTTGGCTGTGTTCCAGGTTTAAACTCTGCCACTTCTTCAGCAACTCAGGTTGTGAGTTGCCGTAAGTAGGCATCAGCAACACTCTCAGGCCTCTTGGTACAATATTGAAGTGTAGGCAGGCTTCTAGATGTTGTCGCTGCCACTGTAGTCTTTTGAGTTCATAAATATTATCCTCTAACTCTCTTAAATCTTTAAAAAAATCTTTCCATATCAACCAACTGTGCTCTATTACTGTCCATCTGTTCAGTTGTTGTCATTTCATTTATCAGGTCTATTTTCAATAGTGGATTATCATTCACATTAAACATTAATCTTTTGGACTTACTGTGAGGGGATATACGTTCATCTATACAAGTGGCCATCATATTGTTCATCACACTGTTGTTACCAATTAGTTCCTCTATCATTTTCTCCTTTCTCCCTTCCACCATCTCTCCTTCCATTCCATGTAAAACAAGAATAAATCCAACAGCAAAAAGAATGGAACAGGATAGGAGCGTACTGTAAAAATTGTAAAATATCCAAACAGCAGCAAACAGCACGTATTTCACATCCAGGGCAGAGTCTCTAAAAACTGATAGGTGAGGCAAGAAAACACAACCACTACCAGTTAACAAGGTTTCGAGTTACTTCTTACATCCACTTTCTTCAAAAGCACTTTTCATTTGCAAGCATTATTTCTAAAAGCATCACCTTAAAACAGTTGACATCAATAGAGCTGAGTGTCCACTTCTGAATAATTTTAAAGCAGTTTCTATTTATTATAAAACATTGTCAGAACATGTTAAAATAATAAACACAGAAAGATAAGCGCTTTCGGGTTTCAAAGTTCACCCTTCATCAGATCTATACATAATGACCACTGTTCCTTGTTTAAAAAATACTTTGCTCCAATGAGGCGAAACTGCAATATATATATATATATATATATATATATATGTATATATATATATATATATATATATATATATATATATATATATATATATATATATATATATATATATATATATATATATATATATATATATATATATATATATAATATATATATATATATATATATTATATATATATATATATACATATTTTATATATATATATATATATATATATATATACACATATATATATGTGTGTGTGCGTATATATATATATATATATATATATATATATATATATAGAGAGAGAGAGCGAGATCTATATATGAATATATATATATATATATATATAAAGCAATATACAGATGCATATAAATATATATATATATAAATATATATGTGTATGTACATGTATACATATATCTACATATATAAATATATATATATATATATATATATATATATATATATATATATATATATATATATATATGTGTGTGTGTGTGTGTGTGTGTATACATCCATATCCTTGTTATGTGAATTTACCTTGCCAGACATATCCCACCATAGTTATCCAATATGTGTTTATATAGATATAACAACATACTGATTCAACAATATTTTCACTAATAAATACTACACAATTGTAGAAATCAAAGCAGTTGTTCACTACTATTCATTATGTGTACTGACAGATATATTGGAAAAAACAGCCAACTTCTTCATAGCTGTGATGGCATAGTGGTTAACCGCTGTGACTATAGTGTACAGGGTCCTGAGTTCAAGACCTGCAAGGGCTGTTGATTTTGTTGCTAGGCAGAACAAGGACTGTTGGATACAGAGTGGTTAAGGGAGTTTTGAGCAGCTTTAAGCGGGTTTGCATGGGTTTGCACAATGGTAAGTAGTGCTAATGTACAGTTAAATGAAAAGGCGCTTACACCATGTAGGCTTCACTTACCAGTGCACAAATGTGCTTAGCGTTTATATTTAAGCAATGCTTACACCTGCTAAGCATAGCTCAGCCCTGATAACCAGTGATCACATTCCAGTCTGATAAAATAGCAGGGTAAAACATGCTTCTATGTGCTGTCATTACAGTAGCAAGGGGTGTGAGTCTACTGTCTGGGACACCTTAGTATATATAGCTTGTACAACACTCTTTTCCATTTGAATGTATTTCCTACATGGGTAATATTCCAGGTTATATGCAGTCACACTGGGATGTAGTGTATCATTACATTACTACTGTTAACAGTGCTTTCCCAAGTAAGAGCAGATTGCAGATTGTAGTACTGGAACCAAACACCCCTGCATGCAAAGATGGACTCTGAGTCCTGACTATCATGTTCTTGGTGTGTGAGCTGTGTGTCATTAATTATTTGCTACTGGATATTGATCTGACATGTGGATATTAACTGTAGACTACTGTGTGCATAGGACATGTCATTGAGGGCTGCTGTCATGTAGTAATACCTATCAGTGTTAGATGTCTGTCTGTCAAAACATTCATCCTAATGCATAGCCAGTTAGCTAGCTGATGTCTGTCTGTCCTCTGTACAGATGTGCAGATGTGCAGATGTCAGGTATCCATCTTGGCTGCTTACAGGCAATCTATGCTTGACTGACACTGACTTGTCTGGCCAGCTATATTATGAATGCCACAGCTAGGAAACCCCACCCTGTATGCACCACATGCTACAGATACCTCAACTGCACTACCACAATCAACATAACATGTTTGGCTACAGGTCTCCAAGACAGACACTGACCATGTTATGTACTATATGTTGCATACGTGTCAATTGGAGCACCTCACTGGCCCTCTGCAAGAGGAAACCAGATGATTGGATGTTGCATTTAACTCTCACCCTGAAGATCACTCATGTGGCATCAGTTTGTAGATTGCCTGCTGACAAATGGCAGGTGGCATGATACCACAGTACCCACAGCCCCTACTCTTCTCATCTCTCCATGGACAATATCCTGGTATACACCTAGGAACACCTGCACCTATGGACCCCAGTACTGACAAATGTGCCAGTGTGCATTATTAACAGTGTTTGTGTGTTTGTAAACCTGTAGTTGATAATACCCTGAGGGCCTTCTCACCCACTACACCCCCTATTGCTATAGTTAGAAATGGCTGCTGCTGTAATGGACATTACATATACCTTGTTACACTCTTCACCCTATGGGCTACCTGGAGGTTGCAGTACCAGCACAATACTGTTGTACAAATGGGTAGATAAGCATGGGTTACCCTCTGAGTTCTGGCAACTGTGTGTATATATGTAAGTTCATAGGTTCTTAGGATGGTACTAGGCTATAGGCCCTAGGGCCTATGCAAGCCTAGCCATAACAATTCCCTGGATATTTCTTCCCACAATATTTACTTCCCTGGACCCCTGTCTAGCAGGGCGACTGACATGATCCCCGGGGTGAATTTCCTATCTCCCATCCAATCATCAAAGTTCCTTTTAAAGAGGGCCAATGAGACGCTCTGCTTGACATGTATGGGCAGTCTATTCCAGAGTATGGGGAGTCTCTGGGTCAGGAACCTATCCCTCCAGCATGTTTTGTTCATTGTGATGACAAGGTTTAGATCCCTGGAGTGTTTGGTTCTGAAGGATTGGGATTTCTTTAAGTGGAGCATGTCCAACAGCTCAGGGTTTGACATGGCCTTGTATGTTAAGCAGAGATCGCCTCTGAGTAGATGATATGCCACAGAGTATAGCTGGAGTTTTTTTAGATGGTCAGCATATGGCATCTGCTTTAGGCCTGTGATTCGTTTAGTGATGTATTATTGTGGCCTTTCCAACTGTTGCAGATGTCTTGTGAAGTACATAGCAAACGGGGCATTATACCCTATAATGGGTCTAATGAGGGATGAGTACAGTGGGACACTGACCTTCTTTTTTCTGGATGAAAAGCCCTTAGTGATGAAGTGTGCCACATAGAAGGATTTCCTGACTGTTGTGGTGATGTGGTTATCGAAAGTGAGACCACTGTCCACCTGTGTCCCTAAGTCTCTCATCACACTTTCGATGTTTAGTGTCCTGCCACCTATGTGGTAATTCATGGGTACATGTTTTTTTCCAAAGGGGATAACTATACATTTCTTGGCATTAAGCTTGAGCCCATGGCTCTGACACCAGGCGTCTGTTTCTGTAAGGCCCTTTTATAGAATATCCACATCATTTGGGGATTCAATAATGGCTCCCAGTTTGCAGTCATCTGCGAACTTTGTTAGCCAGAGTCCGTTAGTGTTGGCCTATACTTCAGAGAAGTAGATGCAAAACAAGAGTGGTCCCAGGACTGAACCCTGAGGTACTCCACTTGTCACTTGTCTGGAGCTGGATTTGGAGTTGGCTACTTTTACAGTCTGGGTTCTGTCAGTAAGCCAGTTGGCAAACCATCGAGTGACTTAGGGATTTATGCCCAGCTTAGTAAGTTTATCTATGATTCCAGAGTGGGGAATGGTGTTGAAGGCCTTGGCAAGGTCCAGATAGGCTGTGTGGACCGCCTTACCCTCGTCCACAGCTCTGGAGACTGATTTGAAGAAGTCAATCAGATTCAGGAGACAAGATCGGCCCTTCACAAACCCAAACTGGGTGGGGTCCAGTGTTTGAAGGTTGCCATTGTCTTTGTTTATAAGATCCATGATAATGCGTTCCATGCCCTTGCAGATCAGGCTTGTCAGACTGATGGGACGGTAGTTCCTGGGATCCAAGGTGGATCCTCCCTTGTGGAGCGGGATAACTGTAGCTGTGCGCCACTCAGTGGGCATGAAGCCTGAGGTGAGGCTATGATTAAACATGACACTTAGGTGAGGTGCTAGTTCATTTTGTAGTTCATGTAGTACACAGCCTGGGATGTCAACTGGTCCCATGGATGCTGTATTCTTAGCTTTGGAGAGTGTGGTTTCTACCTGTGTGGCCATGATTATCAGAATTTGGCAATCTTTTGGTATTGAGATGGGCCCTTTAGGGGGTGAGAGGGGGATGAAGTTGGCACTAAATCGATCTGCCAGGATATTGGCAATATCCTTGGGATCAGTATATTTAATGCCATTCTGTTGTAGCTCAGAGCAGATCTGAACATTGCCATTTAGATTCTTGACATAACTATAGAATGCCTTGTGGTTGTCTTTGGAATCTTTGGCAATTTTATTTTCGTAACTAGCTTTTGAGGATTTTATGAGGATCTCAGCTTCTTACTGAAGCTGGTGAGGGAGTTTTTTGTATCCTGGGATTTTCCGCTTTTCTGCAACAGTTTCTTCCTTCTGTTGTATAGTTTGTTTATAGCAGGGGAGCACCAGATTGGCTTCCTTTTTTTGGAGAAGAGCATCTTGGTTCTATTTGGGATGGCACGATTCGTGCATGAGTGGATGTGCTCGTACAGTGCCTTAGTGTAGGATTCTGCAGTCGAACTTCCAGATCCCGTCTGCGTGGATGTTGTGAAGTTTGTCACTTCTGACTTCAGTAGCATAAAGTTGGCTTTGGAGAAGTTTTTTAAGGAAGTTTCCTTACTGGGGGGTGGGGGTGGGATGTGGATGTCAAAGGTGATTTACTTATGGTCAGACCTGACCAATGAGGGGGTGACCACTGGTGTGGAGCATCTATCTCCCATGTTGGTAATGACCAGGTCTAGGATGTTGGAGCCCCTGGTGGGACAATGGATTAGTTGATCCAGAGCGTTGGAATTTATGAATTCCAAGAACCGTTGGGAAAAAGAGTTGGTGCCTGAGTAGTTTTCCCAATTAATGGCAGGGTAGTTGAAATCACCCAGTATTAGGGTATTTGGTTGTATCTTAATATTTTCCAGTATGTTTAGAAAGGTGTAGTGAGAATCTTGGGGCATGGTGGGGGTTCTGTAGCAAGCCACAATTTGGATTGCAGTCTTACCTAGTGTTAGTTGCACCTGGAGAATTTCAGATGCATTGTGTTGGGCAACTAGCCTGGAGGTGTGAATATCCTTGGTGAATATGGACACTCCTCCACCTTTAGTGTTTCGGTCTTGGTTTTGTGGATGAAAAGTGTGGTAAGAATTGTAGCCTGGTATTGCAGGGGTGCTCTCTGGAGCCTTGAACCAGGTCTCAGTTACTGCACAGATATCGATGTTCTCCATTTTTAGGAGTGCCTCGAGAGAGTGCATTTTGAGGTTTAGACTTCTAGCATTGAATAGCATTACCTTCAGATTTTGCATGCTTGTATCTGTTATGGTGGTGGTTTTATCTTTTGAACCTTGCTTAAAAAAGGCACTATAGGGGTGGCAAGAGCTTTAGCCAGTAACCTGAATCCCAGCGGTGACAGGTGCAGACCATCTCTGGCAAAGCATCGTGGTTTGTCGATCATATCTTCCCAGGCAGACAAATACTGGATCCCCTTTGAATGACACCAGAAGCTTAGCCAAGTGTTGAAGTCAATCATTTTGTCCTTATACTGTGGTATCATTCTGGGCGAAGGCAGGATGCTACTCAGGGCTAGGGTCATACCTGCCTGGGTCACATGATCCAAGAGCTCTTCCATGTCTCTTTTTATGTAGTCCAGGGAAGTGTGTATATTTGCAGGATACAGCATTCTGAGGCCACATTCTCCTAATACAGTACAGTTTGCCATACAGTATAAAGGATAGTGATGTTGCTGATCGTAGGAGAGCCATGACAAACCATCAACCTACTATCCCTGTGGCATGGGCAATAGATGCATATCCCTGTAGTAGCACTCGAGATAGACAAGGAGTTGTATTGCAGTCCTGGTCAATGTGTGATTGTGGGTTTGTCAGAGTATTATCATGGGTTTCAGGGTTTCAGTGAGTAAAATATCCAATGTGGGGTGTGGGTGTTGGGTATACTGTCTTTACACCATGGTACCCCCAGTACATGTCCCAAGGTCCACTGTATGGGGACCAGCACTCACCATCAATCATACAGGTAACTGATTACACTATCCAGCCCAATTATGCATGTGCTGTGTGCAAATTATCTGTAACAGAATGGACTCACTGACAAGGAAGTTAGCACTGATAAACCCAGGTCTGTCAGATGTGTCTATGACTGTTATGTGCTTGTCAATGTGTATATGACAGTATGTCACGCTATGTATTTTTCAGAAACAACCAGTACATCCCTTATTACCATACTGTACAAGGCCTGGTGATGTTCTTCACTTAACAAGTAACCTGGGACACACCTCATCCTAAAGGTTGTGTGCTGTGTGGAATTAAGGCCACATACATTCGTAGCAATAAGTACCTAGGAGGGGTTCAACTCTTAGTGTTGTCGAATAAAAGTGTGTGTGTTTGTGAAAAGATCTACTTCAGTTTGCAGAAAATACATGTTCCAGGAGATCATCTGTCCAAGAACTGACTGGCAAATGCTAACATTTCAAAGGTATCATCTAATGGAAATTCATTCCATCAGAACTAGTAGTAGATGTGCAAATGCCCTCTTCCCCACTGTATAGCTGTACAGTGATACTGGGGTTGGTATATATATATATATATATATATATATATATATATATATATATATATATAAGATAGATAGTTGGGTGTGGATCTTGCAGACGCAACCAACATCATTGGGGTTATTGTTGTGTGTATCCCCTCACTTAGTCAGCTGTAATACTGTATAGTTTATGTTAACAGGTTAAGTAGTTGTCAATCACACTACCTGTGGTTCTGCACCACCCCACACCCTCCAAAGGGTAGGGCTGTGCCACCCACACCAGTACACCTATGTTTACCAAGTCGAGGATTGCACTACATTGGAGAAGGGGACATATACCCTGCCAGTACCATCGTCAATAACATTAACCTAGCAGATGGATTATTTACTGATGTGATGTTGTGCCTATTCTGTCTTGGTGGAATTACATAGGCTAAAATGGGTTCCCTGCAAAAGTACATACATCCATGTGTACAGTATTCTCTTTGTATTGCATCAACACCAAAGCCTCTGTGTGTATGTAGGTGTGTGTGTGTGTGTGTGTGTGTGTGTGTGTGTGTGTGTGTGTGTGTGTGTGTTATGCACAAACATGTGGTGTGTACCACGTAGTACACTTACCATTGTCCACTGTAAAAGGGCTGCTGACAGCCACCATGCACTCACATGTATACACCCCTCAGACCTATCAGCCATGTGGCACATGCAGTAACTATTGTACAGACCTGTTACTTGTGTTCAGCTGTACCCAGGATATGGCACAGTCAAGGTGTCACCACAGTGCCATAGCCCTTGTAGGAAACAACAGCAGACCAACATCCTGCTGACACATAGACACCTACAACACAAAGAGAATACATTATGGAAACCACAATCAGTCAGTGTTAATAACAGATATAATGCATCATGGCTGGACAGCTACACATCCTGACATGTAAGCATTAAACTTTAGTGCTGAAAACATGTTACACAGCATTACATTGGTACACCTTAGTACATTAACCCTGTGCATCAGAACCATATTAGCCTGTCCCTGCATTAATGTTATGGCTGACAGGGATGTGCCACAGGTACCATCATATGCACAGGATGTGTTGTGGGTTTGCCAGAGACCTAGGCTGAGCCATTTGGTTGACATCATGTGTGTATGTTAGGGGGTTTCATTATTAATTGGGCTGTGCAGATGTGGTATGTGTAGGTATGGGGTTGCCTAGCTGTGTTGGTGATGTGTGTGTGTATGCTTGCACACAGTTCCGCCATGTGGTTGCCCTATACAGGGGTTTGTTGGACAGCTGCAGTCCATACCTAGCAGGTTGTGCAGTTCACCGTCTCCAGCCACAGACATGAGAACTGTGCCTGCCAGGGGTTCCATGGGCATTACCATGTACAAGGTCAGATATGGTACTCTCCCCTGATGATGACAAATGTCCACTGGATCCGGGTCCCTCTTGGGACTGGCCAGGACCAAGTGCTCGTGGCCTGCTATGTTGTGGTGTGAACAGCACCCCCCCTGCATTGCTGGTGCTGGTACTGCCACTTGCGGGAGTGTCTCTGACTTGCTGCATGTCCATGTCAACTTCCACCTGTTGGTGTTGCTGACCTACGTCCAAGTGACTGTCGCACTACTACCACCATATGCTCAAGCACAGACATTGCACAGTCAAGGATTCCCACCATCTCACCCAACCGTCTATCCAGGACCTCTGCAAAATAATGGGGGGCACCTGCAAGATCACAGATGTTGTGAATAACACCAGAATGAGTAGCCCTCTGGAGACTCTGACCCTGTCTGCTATAATGTTCCATACGTGCCTGTGCCTCCATGACGGCCTAAAACATGCATCTGGTGACACCTGCTGTGGCACGTCTGCCAGGGGCATGATGATCAGCTGCCCTCCTACAAGCACCCTTGTACATCTTTCCATAGTCACTACACTGTCCTATCCCACGCCACCACCCGCCAACTGTCCCTCATCTATGGCCACTGGTGATGGGGTATGTATAGGCAATGTGACTGTGTGCGGGGATGGGTTGGATAACAATGGGATGCCAACTGATGGGACAGCTTCAGCCCCTGACAACCCTGCCTGTCCCTCACCATATCTATCATCATTGTAAGAGTCTATATGGACACTAACATCAGTTTGCCTGTAGGAGGGACCCTGACCCATCTCGCCACCTGTGAGGGGAAAACAAGAAACACACTTTAAGACCTGTACGTCATTGCTTAAATGTACACACACACACACACACACACACACACACACACACACACACACACACACACACACACACACACACACACACACACACACACACACACACACACACACTTACAGGTGAGGTTGCACAAAGATATTACACACAGACCTCTCATTAACCAGCTGTCAATATGCATGACATAAGGCACTCAACAGCATGCACTGCAGCTATAGTCAATCCCTGCTACCAACATTATACATCTCTGTGATGCATGAGTTGTGTTAGTAGGTGATGCCTCTTCCCCTGGAACACTATGCACCCATGTACACAGTATTGCCGTGCACCTGTTCAGCACCCTGGCATATACTGTGCACCATACCTCACAGGTGTACACACCATTGCTGAATGTGTATATGTGTTTCACACCATTGCTGAATGTGTATATGTGTGTCAGTTATGTTTGCTCTGCTGCTCACAGCCTTTATGTGTTTGTCCGACACATACCTGGGATGATATGAGGACAGATATCAATAGTGAATGTCTGATGTCTGATTTGCAGATCTCATCATTAGCGGTGCATGTATGAGCAATAAAATACAATTACACTGACAACTTTCAAAGCTTACTGTGGTTATGAGTGTACACACTCTTATTGACATGGCACCCTCTTCTCTGATATGCCATGGGGCCACAATACTGCATATGTTAACATTACACAAACCTGATATGTGATATATGACCTGTGCAATCAAATGCAGTATCAAACCAATGTGTTAGTTGTGCAGATGCTGATTAAGATGCATACAATATGTGGGTGCATAAGGGGTATATAACATAACGTTGAAAGCTGATAAGTTCGAAGCACTAAACTTCAAACTTGAAAGTTCGAAGTCTAACAATGTCGAAATGTAGAATGGAAATTGTCATAGAGTGTGGGAAGGGAAGATTTCCCTTTACTGCACTGTAGTGTGATCTAGAAGTTGGTATATTTATGTAGCGGGGGGTGTAGGGGGTGCAGGGGGGCTTGCTCCCCAGCATAGAGTGTTTCTTTTTTTTGGGTGTTGAGTGTTTTTTTTTTTTTGACATTCGAGGTTGTCAGATTTCGGACTTTCAAGTTCGAAGTTTAGTGCTTCGAACTTGTCAACTTTCGACAATCTGATATAGACCCATGCATAAGTTTTCACACCCTTAACACGATGGTTTGTTGCATCAACTGTTAAGTGTACTACAGCAGTCACTATTCCTGGAAGGAGTGTACTAGCATGGCCCATCTGCACTTGCCAGTATTTAGTCACTCCACCCTGCAAATATCCCCCAACTCTGCCAGATTGCAAGGTCAACTCATGTTCACATTCCTTGGAGGTCACACAGTGCCTTCACTATTGCTGTGGAGTCAGGGTTATGTCTACCACAATTCATGACCTTGATTGTGTGCAGATACAACCATTCTTAGCAAGCTTTGGGTATCTGCTTCAGTTCACTGTTGTGTTTCAGGATGATACCCTTCACCATCCTCAGCCTTTTTGTAGATGCTTGACAACTATGGGCCACACATGAGTGTCATTTTGCAGTGTCCCAAATTCAGAACACCATGTGTACCGGCCTAGTCCCTGCTAATAAATGGCAGACATACAGGTGTACACTGGCACCAGCAAGGTACAGATGGGGATGGTGGGCCTGAGGTGAAGTGAGGTGTTGCTTGTGCAGCACATGTATCTTTATTAATACTGTCCGTAGGTTTTGAACTTGGTCTTGGTACATCATTACACATTGCAACACATGCCTTTGGGGGACTTTTGATGTTATGCATATGCTACCTGTAGAGAGTCCTGGGTGATGTTTCCTGTGGAATACCTTTCCCATCTGATTACCCTAACCCATAGGCCACACTTACGCAGAGTCCAGGTGATTGTTGACACAGGTACTGCACAGCCAGTTTTTGCTAGACATTCCTGCAACTCCCTCAGTGTTGCGGCATGTGTCTAGGCAGCCTCCATGACCAGTTTGCAACATGTGTCGTCATCTGTCTTGGATGGTCATCTGTTTATTTTCTACATTAATGTTGTCCCATACTTCCTCATCACATACATGACTGTCTGCACTGTTTTCCATAGTATATGCAATGGTGAGGTAAGGATACATCTCCCACTCCTGAGTGCTACCTGTTGGATATGGGATCCATTCCATGGTTTGTAAGATGTGTGCAAGCCACAGCTGCCTCTGTTGCAGGTGAGTGGGCAAATGTCATGGACATACGTCTTGGACAGCAGAACATTTCTTGGTGTGACATTGAGGTCCTGTACTTGATGGAAGGTGCATACTCATGAAGAGTGAATGCTGTCACTACCTCAAAAGCTGCTTCCCCAATATGTTATTTGGAGTGTGTGCACACAAATGCTTCCAGTGTTTGTTAAGGTATGTATTCCCCATATTTGCTGTCCTAACATAGGGTTCCATATTACACATTCATTGCTCATGTTAGGATCACATTACAGGTTGTAAGGGTTGGGGAATGTGGTATTGTGATATGTCGTTGTGTAGATCTGTAACAGTTGCCATTGTAATAGTGGTATATACACTGTTGTAGCCACTGTATAAGGGTAATGTTTCAGACATGTTCCTACTGTAGGCCATTTGTCCCACCATTATGTTAATCTCTGTGCACACATCTTGCAATGACAGGTTGTTAGTTATATTGCAGGACTCTTACATACCCTTCAGATATGCCACTGTGATGCAGTGCAGTTAACAGCAACAATAAGTGAACATGTACAGCATGCATTATGGGTAGGTGTGTTAAATGTGTGCATGGCACATACCATGGCCATACCATGGCCAGTGTATTGGCAAACCTGAACAAAAAACACCATACTCACCAGCTACAGGCTGCTGCCCCAGAGGTATACCAGAGGGACCTACATAGTTATGTGAGAGATGTGATGTCTTTAGCCACACCTGTGGCATTGGTACAGGGTGGGAGCAGCATTTCAGTACATCAACAGTACAAACCCACAATGCTACTGATGATACACATCTGTTCATTACTACACTGCAGCAACAGACTATATATATTTTATCTCACTTATGCATGATGAAACTTTACAGATGCAGTTGGATAAGCAACAGTGGTCTACTGATGTGCCCTGTGGCCTTAACTACACGCTCCTCGTCCATTGTGTGGGTAGCACCCACCTCCACAATGCTATCAGATGGTTCTTGGCTTTGCTGGCAGGCAGGTCCCCCGAGGCTGGCAAGGAGCTTATCAGCATGTGTCGGGGGGACTGGATGGCATGACTCCCACCTGTGGCTAGCTGGTCCCTCCTAACTGCATCAGCACGCTGACGGGCATGGCAGATGAGGTCAGTGCAGTGATGTCGGACCTGCTCATAACTGCGGTTATGCAGGCCAACATAATTTATCCTGTGGACGAGCTTGTTCAACAGGGCGGTCCTCTCCTGTAGATCATGGGCTGTATGGCCAAAGAGGGTTTGGTGGTGCTGCACCAGGCAGTTAATGATAACATTATTTTCCTGGGGGGAATACACTGGAAGGCATTCTCTAGATATGGTACCTGAAAGACATAAAAAGGAAAAAAGGTCTGAGGACCTCATACTGCAAGGATATAATAATTGTTAATTGACATCTCTGTCTCCCCCCTGCCATATCTGCAACAGCAATCTGAAGACACAACTCAATGGGTATGTTTACAGCAAACCTACTGTTGGGACATATATCGTATTGTACGACAAATATTGAAATATGTTTCTAATCATGTTCCATGTTGAAACACTATCACTGGTGGCCTGCTGCTAACAATGTCACCTGCATGCCATTGTAAGGGCCACTATGGTTCCATATATATGCCTGTGTTCTGTTTGCTATGTGACTGCTCCAAATCTGGTGTTTTGTGTAAATGGGGATATCTATGCATGCTGTTAGAAGTAATCCTGGATTGTGTGGACTATTACTACACACATATGTTCTAAAACTGTGACACAGTAGCATGTTTAGGAAGGATATTCCAAGCAGAACCACCTCTCCCACCTCATCTGGCCATGTTACCAGTCCACAGCACATCTGGGACCCATCCTGGGACCTCATCATCTGCTGGTCCTGCACTACTTTCAGGTGGAACCACCTCAGGGGATGGTGCTTGTCCCCCCCCCCCGGGAGCACTCAAAGACAGGATCCTGTCACCTGAAGTCAGGTCCAGGGTCTGGTGCATAGGGAGCTCCACAGAGAATTGGGGGATATGCTACACCACCTTGAGGCCCTCGATACACAACTACAGGGTCCGCATGCTCCTCATGCTCAGCCCCCAGCTCAGCCACCTTCAGGGCCGTGAAGGTGCAGTGGTGGCTGTCCATGGGTAGGGACCTTGGTCCGACTGTTTCCACTTTGGGGCTCATGGGCTTCCACTTTTCAAACACCCCTTCCCATCTAGGGTGTTTGCCCACCACATGTGTCATATACTACCCCTGTATGCTGTCTTTTCTGTCTTCCAACCCAAACTATCTCCCCAAATATACCTACTATCCTTCCCCAACATCCCACTCTCACCTTTACAAAGGGCAATGTGTTCCCAACATGGATTTCACATGAGACATAACTGTCCATTTTGCACCCGCTTACAACTGTATATATATGTGTGTGATGTTTTCTCAAACATATCATGCAGCACAGTCATTCAACAGTAGGGAAAATGTATTTTTATATATATATATATATATATATATATATATATATGTGTGTGTGTGTGTGTGTGTGTGTGTGTGTGTGTGTGTGTGTGTGTGTGTGTGTATGTGTTTGTATATATGTAGACACACACGTATATATATATATATATATATATATATATATATATATATATGGATCTATCTTACAACGTCGACAAGTCAAAACGCCGAAAACGAAATCACCGACACCACATAACCGACATTTCACAAACACGAAACCTCACATGCCCGACACACCATAATCCCGACAAGCAACAAACAAAACAAATCCCCGGTCCAAAAAGCACACACACAACACAAGCACACCAAAATCCTTACAAACCAACACTAAATCTCACATACACAACTACCTACAACCTTAACCCAAACCCTAACCCTAAGGTCCGCCACTATCGCACTCACCTAACCCGCCCTAACCCTAACTCACTTAACCCCCTAACCCACAAACTATCACAGTCGCACACTTACCTAGCCAGCCCTAACCCTAACTTACTTAACTAGCCCCTAACCCACAAACAATCACAGTCGCAGACTTACCTAGCGCGCCTACCAACGCTAACTCACTTAACCCGCTAACCCACAAACTATCACAGTCGCACACTTACCTAGCCCGCGCCCTAACCCTAACTCACTTAACCCGCCCCAACCCACAAACTATCACAGTCGCACACTTACCTTACTGCACCCTACCGTCCGTCACTACCGCATACATCCACAGCCTTTTCCCATGTCGATGTTCTCAGCGTCGGGGTTTTGATCCGTCGGTCTTCTCCGTTTTCGATCTTCTGGCGTCGGTGTTCTCGCTGTCGGCGTTCTGACTTGTCGACGTAGTCAGATAGAACCATATATATATATATATATATATATGTATATATATATATATATATCTGTCTATATATATATATATATATATATATATATATATATATACATGTATATATATATATGTATATATATATACTGAAATACTAAGAAACAACCAGCTGGTGAATGCACACCATTGCAACAAACAAATAGCAAAAATAAAAGTAAAAGCAGTGATGCTATGAAATACGGCTCCAAGCAGCATATAATATATATACAAACTTTTTAATAACTGGTTAGCGCTTTCACCATGTACTGTGGCTTTTTCAGATCATAAACATACATGAATTTAAAAAGAAAAACAATCTTTATATACTTACAAGTAATGCTCATTATTTTCAAACCTTCTTTCAGTAAACCATCCCCTTGGCTGTACGTCCCCACGCTATGTGAATGATGTCAGCACTTCTTTCCCCTTATAATTTAAAGACATAGTGTACTAAAATGCATAACATGGTTTAACTTACACATAGTAAAATAAAACATCACTCAAATCATTAGGAATATCAATAGGAAATAATTATAAGCATGGGAGTATGATGAATGATTCTGCATAAATGTAATAATATGCTCTGTATAAAGATTGCTGTCTGTTTTAAAGTTTAATCTATTACCACCATTTTTTATGTTAAAGTATAGTGTGAGCAAGTGCGAGCTATCTAAATATCCTTGATATAGGGTAGTACAACATGAATTTGACCCCACAGGGATATATTAATCTGTCATGTATAGTAAGTATACTTAGATCCTATTATGATTTGATTACAATCATGTATGTCTATGCATGAATACTACTGAATTCATCTGCTAATTTGGAGGACTGTAATTATGTTCACTGCATTAATCTAGGTATATGTATTGGGGTGATAATATCAATTAGACAACCGTATATGGTCTGAATAGCTAAACATATAATATACTGTCAAAGGTTTTTGATACATGTTATATTTCACATTAGTATGCAGGTTGATGTATTCGCCCGTTATTCTTATATTTGGTTTCATAGTAAACTTTCCTATTGCTATTTTTCATTTATAATCATATATATATATGTGTTAGCATATTCTTATAGTAAGTATATTGGGCACTATGGCCCATATTGTGCCTAGCTAGGATATATCCGTATTAGTAGTTTTAAATGAATTTTAGTATTCATCTTTTGTATGGTGGCAAAGGTGTTTCTCGAGGTTAGAATGTCTCTGTTTGTGAGTTGCATGCGCTGATTTGTGCATACTGCACCATTATCCGTATTCATAGTTTGTTATTGATTTATTATATATAAAACGTTCCCAAAGTTATATGTTTATACGTTTTTGAGCATAGTGAATTGGGGTGCTGATATCACTCAATTTACATATTGACGTATGGCTAAATGAACAAGTGACAGTTTATAGCTAGATAGCTAAGATTGCTCATGGATGACATATCATATCATATGGTTTTTGGTAATTCTGATTTAGATTTATTTGAGTAACGTGCCCAGATGCAATGTGATGGTCATGTAACATGACGTTGAATGAAAGGTCAGAAATCGCTGATTGAAGGGCAGTACAATTCGTATTTTAATGATAAACTGATTCTAATGATCCTTTTATCTATATTCAATAGATTACTAGCTATGTGGGATAAGCTCATGATGTTCTTTTATTATTTCAGAGTAGCTGATTTTTAATAGGTTGGATGGCCGAAAATATATAATAATACAAAAGCAGTTTTTGCTATATTGTTTCTAGTGAGTCTTTTATGGAAACATTAAGTTAGGTAAAATGTAGTGGGATAACTAAAGGAACATAGCGGATGGCTATATGACTGGCTGATAATTGTTTCTGTTTGAACAGTTAACCTTGTAAATATTGCTTTTAATGATTTAACTACTGACCTAATATACTTAGCTTGTGCATTAGTATGGCGGAATATGTTTTTAGTAGCCATAATGCATTCATGAACATAATGCACTCAGAATTTATTATGCTGACATGCAGATATATACAATCATATGTGTTTATATTGTATAATGATTTGGTCAATGTTTTATTTTACTATGTGTAAGTTAAACTATGTTATGCATTTTAGTACACTATGTCTTTAAATTATAAGGGGAAAGAAGTGCTGACGTCATTCACACAGCGTGGCAATGAACAGCCAAGGGGATGGTTTACTGAATGAAGGTTTGAAAATAATGAGCGTTACTTGTAAGTATATAAAGATTGTTTTTCTTTTTAAATTCATATATATTTATGGTCTGAAGAAGCCACAGTATGTGGTGAAAGCGCTAACCAGTTATTAAAAAGTTTGTATATATTATATGCTGCTTGGAGCCGTATTTCGTAGCACTGCTGCTTTTACCTTTATTTTTGCTGCTATTTGTTTGTTGCAATGGTGTGCATTCACCAGCTGTATTTTTCTTAGTATTTTGTTGTACAGTTTTATTGTTACAACCAGTGGGAGTATGGCAGAAAGAAATGGTCAGAGTAATATCGAACTGGATTATAAACCATTGAAACAGACTGATAGTAAGAAGTATGCCAGATTCTTGGAGATGTTGAATAGCATAGACAATCCTCTGATGTTGAAGTCGGCTTTGAATGAAGGGACATCACAGGAGGAAGGTACAAATGTTTATCACTATAAACTTAGACTACTAGCAAATAATATTGAAAATGATGCATTTAAACTGAAGCATCTGCAGATGCAAAGATTTCTCTTTGAAGCATGCATGCAATACAAAGTTATTCTAAGGGGTTTGAGACTGTTAAAAATGCCAACATATGGCTCACAATATCCAGAACTACTGAGTAGCTGGCAAAAAATCAATTTAGAAACCAGTTTTAGCTATTTAAAATTGATGAATGAGTTCTTCAAACCACATAAGGAGGCCCTGATATTAAGTATAGAGCAACAACAAGATACATTCTATGACCAGTTCCTAGTAGCAATTGCTGATAAAGCTATGAGTACAGTAGCAGATAATGTCAGCACCTATGAGTGCAAATCTATACAACATAAACACAAGAATTTAGATAGAGATATTACAGACTTTAAAAAAGGCCATGTTTTTTCATGGCCTAAACCACAGAGATCATCAATACTTGCACAGGAGAACACAAATAGTCTACGGACACCTCATTCGGATAGGGATGATGCTAGTTCCAATAATAATAAAAATGTGATATTTAACAAGGAGAATGCAAGCAGCCTTCTGAGTTCAAGACAAATGGAGATATATCAAGGTGACTCAGTGAACTCTATGAGTCAAGGAACAGGGGGCTAGCAAATACAGCTATTGAACTAACTAATATGGAGAATTCTACCACACAGCAAATGAATGACATACCACCGGGGCAACCAGTGGTGAGGAGGAAGGAGAATGTACAAAATACATCACAGGCCTTTCCATTTTTTCCTCTACCTATTCAGCAGGAAAGGTGATGATAACGGTACAGGTCCAGAAGTCGAGGCAGGATGAAGAGGAAGGAACAACAGGAAGGCATGGAGTACCCTACACTCAAGAAGATGTGGAACCAGAGCTGAACAAGATCATAGTATGGAACATATCACAAAGACATTTAATTAAGGCTGAATTATCTGTGTTACAAAAAGGTCTCTCATTCATTCCAGTGCAAGTGGCAGATATACCAGACACAATAACATAATTAAAATTACTTCTTAGGAATGTTATGCTAAAATTGAATTTTCCTAAAGAAACAATGAAAGCCACTGATGACTTTAAAAAACTGAGTACTTTTATGCCAGTTAACCACCCAATTTTGGAAGCATTTGGTAAAATATGTGAGGATGAAATATATATCTCATTAGGTGATCATGGAAATGGTAGTATATATATGAATTTGACACAACAAGAAAAAGAAGTTTTGTCTAACCTTAAGGAAGATACACAAATAGTTATAAGACCTGTGGATAAAGGGGGCATGATTGTAGTTATGAATAGAAATTATTACTATGAATCATTATGTAAAATGCTTGCTGATGATAAAACATATAGGATTATCACTATGAATAATATACAAGATATGTATAAAATGATAAGGATAACTATCAATGATTTTATGACTAATCATGGCCTCTCAATGGAGTTAATTCAGTTCCTTAAAGTAGACAATCCATTAATATCCTCCTTTCAAGGACGACCTAAAATACATAAGGATCCAGTGGCTCCACCCTTTAGGCCTATAGTTGCAGGCTGAGGCTGGATAACTGAACCATCCTCCATATTTGTGGAAAGGAAAATTAGACCTATTTTAGATAGATCAGAAATAGTGTTAAAAGACTCTAAGTAGTTCTTGGAAAGTCTATATATATATAATGTACAGTCACAGGCAAGGGATGACTACTATTTAGTTACACTTATAGGTTCATAGGTTCATAGGTTCATACTAGGCTATCTGCCCTAGGGCATTTATAAGCCTAGCCAGAGTATGTTTGGCTTTTGCCACCCATTTTAAATTAATTTTGCTATGCCCTTTTTCGAGGTTAGTATACTGTGCCTCTGTCTAACAGTGACACAGAAGTGATACCCGGGGTAAACCTATGATCTCCCATCCACTCATCAAGATTCCTCTTGAAGAGAGTCAATGAGGGACTCTGCCTAACCTGGACTGGGATTTTATTCCATAGTGAAGGGAGCCTCTGGGTTATGAATCTGTCCCTCCAGCATGTCCTATTTATTTCAGTGCTGAGGTTCAAGTCTCTCGCGCGTGTAGCTCGATGGGATTTGGATTTTTTGAGGTGCAGCATGTCCCTTAATTCCGGGTTGGACATGGCCTTATACATCAGGCACAGGTCACCTCTGAACAGGCAGTATGCCACTGAGTAGAGCTGGAGTTTCTTTAACCGGGCAGCATATGGCATCTGTTTGAGCCCTTTGATCCTCTTGGTGAGGTACTTTTGGGGTCTTTCCAGTTGCTGCAGGTGTTTGGTAAGGTACATCCCAAAAGGGGCATTGTACTCGATTATGGGCCTGATGAGGGATGAGTAAAGAGGCACGATGACCTCTCCTAATCTAGATGTGAATCCCTTCATGATTAGGTGGGCTATATAAAATGTTTTTCTAACCACTTTGGCCACGTGGTTGTCAAATGAGAGATTGCTATCAACTTGGGTCCCCAGGTCCCTAATGACTTCTTCTGTACTTAATGGATTACCACCTATGTGGTAATTTGTGGGCACTTTGTTTTTGCCAAAGGGGATGACTATACACTTTTTGGCGTTTAGCTTGAGGCCATGGCTCTGGCACCAGTTGTCTGTTTCTATGAGGCCCTTTTGGAGGATGCTTGTGTCGGCTGGAGAGTCGATTATGGCGCCCAGTTTGCAGTCATCTGCAAACTTGGTCAGCCACAGTCCTTCCGTGTTGGCCTGTACCTCTGAAAAATATATACCAAACAAGAGAGGTCCCAGGACTGAGCCTTGTGGGATGCCACTTGTAACTGGTTTGGAGTCTGACATGGCTCCAGCAATTCTAACCATGTGGGTTCTGTCCTTGAGCCAGTTTGCAACCCATCTAGTGACATAGGGGTTTATATTTAAGCTGGTGAGCTTATCTATAATGCCTGAGTGAGGTATTGTATCGAAGGCTTTTGCGAGGTCCAGATAGGCTGTGTGGACCACCTTCCCTTCGTCAATGGCCTTGGTGACTGTTTCAAAGAAATCAGCCAGGTTTAAGAGGCAGGATATGCCCTTAACAAAGCCAAACTGGGTAGGATCCAGTGTCTGTAGGTCCCCAATATCTTTATTTATGAGGTCCATGATGATCCTTTCCATAGCTTTGCAGACCAAGCTAGTCAGGCTTATGGGGCGATAGTTTCCAGGGTCTGTTGAGGCACCACCTTTGTGGAGAGGGACCACTGTTGCTGTACGCCACTCTTTGGGTACATATCCTGTAGTAAGGCTGAGACTGAACAGTAGTTTTATGTTTGGGTTTAGCTCTTCTTGGAGTTCATGTAGGACGCAGCCTGGGACACCGTCTGGTCCCAATGATGCTGTGTTTTTTGCTTTGGAGAGGGCGGCTCTCACCTGAGCATCTGAGATGTTGGGGGGGCAGCACTCTGCTGGGATAGATATTTGCCCTTTTGGTGGGGAGGGGGGGGAGAAGTTTGCGCTGAACCTGTCAGCTAGGATGTTGGCAATGTTTGTGGGATCAGTGTATTTTTTGTCATTTTGGAGTAATTCTGAGCATATCTGGGAATTCCCACCCAGGTTCCTAACATAACTAAAGAAAGCCTTGTGATTATCTTTAGTGTCCTGTGCAATTTTTCTCTCGAAGCTGGCCTTTGACGATTTTATGAGTGCCCTTAGTTTTTTGCTAATACTGATCAGAGATGCCTTCCCTTTTGGGATTTTGCTCTATCATGTAGTAGCTTCCTCCTTCTATTGTATAGTTTGTTTATGGCTGGGGTCCACCAGACAGGTCGTCTGCCTTTGGAGGATTGGGTCTTGGTTTTATTTGGGATTGCATGATCCATGCATTCCTGAAGGTGTTCATAGAATGCATTTATAAAGGATTCTGCAGTCTGGGCCATATTTTCCACAGGCCCGGGGGCTTTGAAGGATTCCACCTCGGTTTTGAGGAGTGTGAAATTTGCTTTAGAGAAGTTTTTCACTGTGGTTTTCTGGGCAGGGTGTGGGGTCAGGATGTGAATATCCAGTGAGATCAGTTTATGGTCTGATCTTACCAGTGAGGGATACACTTCTGATCTGGAGCATAGAGTCCCCATGTTGGTGATGATCAGCTCCAGTATGTTTTCCCCTCTTGTGGGAGTGGTAACAAGTTGTTCCATAGCATTTGAGTTTATGAATTCTAGGAACCTTTGGGCAAGGGTGTTGGAGCTAGAGTAATGCTCCCAATCTATGTTTGGGTAGTTGAAGTCGCCCAATATAATGGTGTTCGGAGAGACCTTCATATTTTCCAGTGTTCTCAGGAAGGCCGAGTGGGGTTCCTGGGTTTGGGAGGGTGGTCTGTAGCAGGCTATAAACTGGAAGGCAGTTTTACCCACTGTTAGTTGCACATGGATAGTCTCTGATGCTTCGTGCTTTGCCACCAACCTGGAGGTGTGGGTATATTTGATGAATATCGATACTCCCCCCCCTTTTGTGGTTCAGTCCAAGTTTTGGGGCCGAAAAGCATGGTATGAGGTATAACCTGGTAGTGCTGGGGTGCTCTCGGGAGTCCTGAACCAGGTTTCTGTTACTGCACAGATATCGATGTTCTCCATGCTAAGGAGAGTTTTGAGTGCATGCATCTTGAGGTTTAGACTTCTAGCGTTGAGTAGCATTATTCTTAGTTTCTTATCCCTTGTGATACCTATGGAGGTAGGTTTGTCTTTTAAGCCTTGCCTAAAAAAGGCACTATGGGGGTAGCAAGAGCTTTTACCAATATCCGAAAGCCCAGGGGTGACAGGTGCAAGCTGTCCCTAGCAAAGCATCGTGGCTTGTCGTGCATATCATCCCAAGCTGACAGACATTGGATCCCCTTTGAATGACACCAATACTTAAGCCAATTGTTGAAACTGATCATCTTGTCTTCATATTGTGGCATCATTCTTGGTGAGGGTAAGATGCTACTCAAGGTCAGGGTCATACCAGCCTGGGCTACATGCTCAGAGAGCTCCTCTATGTCTCTTTTCATGTAGTCCAGGGAGGTATGTCTCAGGTCATTCACACCAGCATGGACAATGACTGAGTCATATTTGTACTTGCCTTGGAGTGACCTGAGTGCTTGTGTTATGTGGCGGATCCTAGCGCCAGACAGGCTGCTCACCGTGACCTTCTCCTTGTTCAGCCTGGTGAGCGGGACGTCAGTGTGCCTGATGATAGAGTCACCTATTACAAGTGTATCAGGTGTGTTGTTTAGCCTTAAGGGTTGTGACTGTTCGCACACTGGCTTTGTGAGATATGTGTTGCACGTGTTTTGTTTTGGGGTAGCGGTTGCTTGGGTGTCTGCTTTGGAGGTCTCTGCTGCTTAGGCAGATCTTTATTTAGAGCCTCCAGGTATGTTTTTGTGTGATTATGTGTTTGGTTTGCTGTCGTGGTAGGTCTATGTGAGACTGGAATTGTAGTGAGTGTGGTTTCCTTCTCCTCCTGACTGGTTATGCCAGTACTGAGTTGAGAGAGCTTAGCCTCCAGTTTGGCTATATGGTTGCATCTCTCACATGTGTTGGAATTTGTTGGGAGGAGGAGAGGGTTGTCTGTGTACATGAGGCAGTTGTAACATTGCCTCAAGATTCCCATATTCACCAGCTGGACTGGAGAGGAGATTGACAACTGACCTTTGGACATGCTAGAATAATATTGGGAATTCCTTTATAATTGAAAACAAGGGCCAATGGGGAGCGAGGGTGTAGTGCTTTTAATTTTTAGTGCTGACTTATAATTGCTTTAGTGAGCAAGTGCCAGGTAACAAGTGCAATGTGTTATGTTTCCTTATTTACCTCAATTCCTAATGCAGAAGGGATAGAATACCTGCAAATATTCCTTATCAATAATAGTGAATATGAAGAAAACTTGATAAATATATGTAGATTTATGGAGGTAGTATTAGAACGTAATGTTTTTGTCTTTAATGGCACATATTATTTACAACGCAAAGGCGTATCTATGGGCACATGTTGTGCCAATAGCTACGCCAACGCAGTTATGGCACAATGGGAGATAGAGCAAATGTTCCCTCTGGACCTATATAAAGATTATGTGAAATTCTATCATCGTTTGGTTGATAATATCATTCTGGTTTAGGGAGGGATGCTCCCTGAGTTGAAAGAATTTGTGCAAAAAATACAGGCTACCACGAGTTTTTTGAAATTTACAGTTAACCAGTTATCTGAAGGTCTAGCATTCCTAGACATTTTTGTTTCTAGAACTGAGGATGGGTTATTTTAAACAAAGGTATATCGTAAAGAATGCTATAGAAATACACTTTTACATAGATCAAGCATGCATCCTAAAAGGACCTTTAGGAATGTAGTGAAAAGACAAGGAATGAGAGTTTCACACCTAAGTAATAAAGAAGGTGTCTTTGTGGAAGGACTGTCAGAATTGGAAAATAATTTATATCAGCAAGGATATAAAGTAAGTGAGGTAACTCCTACAGTAGAAGAAGTTAGGATGATGAGAGATGATAGAGCGAAACCCTATTTTTCTCATAGGGCAAGAGATGAGTCGAGTCAGAGCTTAAATGAAATTAAAAATCAAGTTGTAAATATATCTATCTCATACACTAGTGATGTCAGTAAGGTGAGAGATGTGTTCCATAAGCATTGGCCACCACTCATGACACATAAAAAGATCAAAGAAGTCATAGGAGAATATCCTAGTTTTTGTTTTAAAAATAGAAAAAAAACTTAAATGTATGCTATGGTACCCTAAAGACACACCTGAACTGATTAAGAATATACAAGTAGGAACACGGATATGTACCCATTGTAGTATGTGCCCATTTATTAAGCAAACACATTTGTTTACTCATCCAGGTACAGGAGTGAAATATAGAATAGGGGCTACAGCTACCTGTGCTAGTAAAAATATAATATATTTAGCACAATGCGACTGCTGTTTACACTTTTATTTTTAGTAAATCCAACAGGACATTTAGAGAAAAAATTAGAAAACACATGAATAGTATAAGAAATAGGGATTCAGTAAGTGCCCTGTCCAAATATATAGAGGGGAGTGGGAATACCGTGATTTCAAATTTATGGTACTGGACCATGGATAAGTAACATTAAAAATTTAACAGAAAGGAATGAGCTAAGGTGGATACTTATGTTAAGAGCAGAGAAGGGGTTGGGATTAAATGGCAAGCTATCTATAAAATGTGCCCTACAGGTACGTGAGCTACCTAGGAAATAATTATAAGCATGGGAGTATGATGAATGATTCTACATAAATGTAATAATATGCTCTGCATAAAGATTGCTGTCTGTTTTAAGGTTTGATCTATAACCACCATTTTTTATGTTAAAGTATAGTGTGAGCAAGTGAGAGCTATCTAAATATCCTTGATATAGGGTAGTACAACATGAATTTGACCCCACAGGGATATATTAATCTGTCATGTATAGTAAGTATACTTAGATCCTATTATGCTTTGATTACAATCATGTATGTCTATGCATGAATACTACTGAAATCATCTGCTAATTTGGAGGACTATAGTTATGTTCACTGCATTAATCTAGGTATATATATATATATATATATATATATATATATATATATATATATATATATATATATATATGTATATATATATTGGGGTGATAATATCAATTAGACAGTCGTATATGGTCAGAATAGCTAAATATATAATATACTATCAAAGGTTTTTGATATATATTATATTTCACATTAGTGTACAGGCTGATATATTTGCCCATCATTCTTATATTTGGTTTCATAGTAAACTTTTCTATTGCTATTTTTCATTTATAATCATATATACATGGGTATTAGCATATTCTTATAGTAAGCATATTGGGTACTATGGCCCATATTGTGCCTAGCTAGGATATATCCATATCAGTAGTTTTAAATGAATTTTAGTATTTATCTTTTGTATGGTGGCAAAGGTGTTTCTCGAGGTTAGAATGTTTCCGTTTGTGAGCTGCATGTGTTGATTTGTGCATACTGCACCGTTATCCATATTCCTAGTTTGTTATTGCTTTATTATGTATAAAACGTTCCCAAAGTTCTAAGATTATACGTTTTTGAGCATAGTGAACTGGGGTGCTGACGTCACTCAATTTATGTATTGACATATGGCTAAATGAACGAGTGACAGTTTATAGCTAGATAGCTAAGATTGCTCGTGGATGATAAATCATATGTTTTTTGGTGATTCTGATTTAGATTTATTTAAGTAACCTGCCCAGACGCAATGCGATGGTCATGTAACATGACGTTGAATGAAAGGTCAGAAATCACTGATTGAAGGGCAGTATAATTCATATTTTAATGACAAACTGATTCTAATGATCCTTTTATCTATATTAAATAGATTACTAGCTAAGTGGGATAAGCTCATGATGTTCTTTTTTTATTTTAGAGTAGCTGATTTTTAATAGTTTGGATGGCCGAAAATATATAATAATACAAAAGCAGTTTTTGATATATTGTTTCTAGTGAGTCTTTTATGGAAACATTACTCTAGCTAAAACGTAGTGGGGTAACTAAAGGAAGATAGTGGATGGCTATACGAACGGCCGCTAATTGTTTCTGTTTGAACAGTTAACCTTGTAAATATTGCTTTTAGTGATTTAACTACTGACCTAATATACTTAGCTTGTGCATTAGTATGGCGGAATATGCTTTTAGTAGCCATAATGCATTCATGAACATAATACACTCAGAATTTATTATGCTGACATGCAGATATGTACAGTCATATGTGTTTATATTGTATAATGATTTGAGCGATGTTTTATTTTACTATATGTAAGTTAAACCACGTTATGCATTTTAGTGTCTTTAAATTATAAGGGGAAAGAAGTGCTGACTCATTCACACAGCATGGGGACGTACAGCCAAGGGGATGGTTTACTGAATGAAGGTTTGAAAATAATGAGCGTTACTTGTAAGTATATAAAGGTTGTTTTTCTTTTTAAATTCATGTATGTTTATGGTCTGAGGAAGCCACAGTACGTGGTGAAAGCGTTAACCAGTTATTAAAAAGTTTGTGTGTATATATATATATATATATATATATATATATATATATATATATATATATTGGGGTGATAATATCAATTAGACAGTCGTATATGGTCAGAATAGCTAAATATATAATATACTATCAAAGGTTTTTGATATATATTATATTTCACATTAGTGTACAGGCTGATATATTTGCCCATCATTCTTATATTTGGTTTCATAGTAAACTTTTCTATTGCTATTTTTCATTTATAATCATATATACATGGGTATTAGCATATTCTTATAGTAAGCATATTGGGTACTATGGCCCATATTGTGCCTAGCTAGGATATATCCATATTAGTAGTTTTAAATGAATTTTAGTATTTATCTTTTGTATGGTGGCAAAGGTGTTTCTCGAGGTTAGAATGTTTCCGTTTGTGAGCTGCATGTGTTGATTTGTGCATACTGCACCGTTATCCATATTCCTAGTTTGTTATTGCTTTAGTATGTATAAAACATTCCCAAAGTTCTAAGATTATACGTTTTTGAGCATAGTGAACTGGGGTGCTGACGTCACTCAATTTATGTATTGACATATGGCTAAATGAACGAGTGACAGTTTATAGCTAGATAGCTAAGATTGCTCGTGGATGATAAATCATATGTTTTTTGGTGATTCTGATTTAGATTTATTTAAGTAACCTGCCCAGACGCAATGCGATGGTCATGTAACATGACGTTGAATGAAAGGTCAGAAATCACTGATTGAAGGGCAGTATAATTCATATTTTAATGACAAACTGATTCTAATGATCCTTTTATCTATATTAAATAGATTACTAGCTAAGTGGGATAAGCTCATGATGTTCTTTTTTTATTTTAGAGTAGCTGATTTTTAATAGTTTGGATGGCCGAAAATATATAATAATACAAAAGCAGTTTTTGATATATTGTTTCTAGTGAGTCTTTTATGGAAACATTACTCTAGCTAAAACATAGTGGGGTAACTAAAGGAAGATAGTGGATGGCTATACGAACGGCCGCTAATTGTTTCTGTTTGAACAGTTAACCTTGTAAATATTGCTTTTAGTGATTTAACTACTGACCTAATATACTTAGCTTGTGCATTAGTATGGCGGAATATGCTTTTAGTAGCCATAATGCATTCATGAACATAATACACTCAGAATTTATTATGCTGACAAGCAGATATGTACAGTCATATGTGTTTATATTGTATAATGATTTGAGCGATGTTTTATTTTACTATATGTAAGTTAAACCACGTTATGCATTTTAGTGTCTTTAAATTATAAGGGGAAAGAAGTGCTGACTCATTCACACAGCATGGGGACGTACAGCCAAGGGGATGGTTTACTGAATGAAGGTTTGAAAATAATGAGCGTTACTTGTAAGTATATAAAGGTTGTTTTTCTTTTTAAATTCATGTATGTTTATGGTCTGAGGAAGCCACAGTACGTGGTGAAAGCGCTAACCAGTTATTAAAAAGTTTGTGTGTATATATATATATATATATATATATATATATATATATATATATATATATATATATGTTATATCTGGACATACATATATATATCTATATAGCCGTATATATAGCACCACTGCTTTGACATTTATATATATATATATATATATATATATATATATATATATATATATATATAAAAATAGTTTTTTTTTCTTTTTATATATATATGGAGTGCATTCAGACATCAGTCCACATTCTCTACATTTCCTTCCTCCACAGCTGCACTGTTCTGCCTTGCTACAAAACAGAAGAGTGTCACATGTGGACACAGCCTAACATTAGGGGGGTTTATATAGGGACAGATTGTGGGTAATCCTATTACAAACCTATGAAGTTTGTGCATGATACAGTTCACGTTAACATGACTGTCCTTAAGGTGGTGGGGTCTGAAACTCATGTGTCTATCATGACTGCATTACTTCCACCTTCAGCTACTTGCCACACTATTATATATGTCTTGAGGTACAGAACACACAGTATGATGGCTTACATCAGTGCAGATCTGCACAGTTGCCAGATATGGCGCACTGCCCACAGGGCCAGAAGCTATGTCCATATCAGTTGTTCAGAAGGACATCATTACAGCAACAAGTCTTGATGGCACATATAAATCTTTCCACATCATCTATTCCATTATTACAGACCAAGTACTACATTCAGTTACATGCATACATGTTTCACATACCTGTTTTAGTATGTCCTCTCTTTTATGTACACTTGTATATATCTCTTGTTTTATTTTATTTTGGTTTTGTTTGGTTTGTAGTATCTCTCTCTCTCTCTCTCTCTCTCTCTCTCTCTATCTATCTATCTATCTCTCTCTCCACTACAGGGATTGACCTGGTTTGAATAGGTTGCAGCATGGATTTTCTAGGTTTTGCTCATGATCAGGTAATGGCCTCTGCACCTATTGATGTTCACCACTTGCTAATTGCATGCAGCCAGCTGTGTAGTACTTCCAATTACCAATGTCATGGCAGCATACTACTATAAATTACTGCATCATGTGGCCGTTGTCCCTTTACCATTCCTGAATGGAAGACATCCTTCCTGTGTGTGGGCAGCAGTGTTACAGACAGCAGGTAGCAATACCTCTTACAATAGGACTTCTAGACACAGGCCAACTACATATTTGTATAAGGTTTCAGACCTACAAACAGTGTGCATATTGCTGTTATATGCATTGAATACCGCTAGTTTTACAGGGTTTCTGTGTACATGCTAGTTTTGCACGGGATGCAGTCTGTCTGCGTAACTCTCAACTGTGGAGCTATCCACATGATGGCCAGTGGATTGACTGTTATGTTTTGTCTGTTCACCACACAGTTCTTGTCTTTGACATATCAGTGGCATTCTCTCTGTTGAGTGCTATCAGTACATGGTAACATCCAATGTTAAGTTGTCAGTCTCGCCTTCATTCTTGCTGGATGGGTCTGGAGCCGACCCTCGGCTCTGACTCGGCCAATACTAAAGCTCGAGAGCTTATTCCACCGGCTCGAGGCTCCCCTATATCCCACAATGCTAGGCGGTAACTACTCAGATCTTGTTTGCCGCTTAGCTGACGAGGTGCTTTCTTGTACCGGCTCTGGCAGGTTAGTGAGTTTTCTTGCTAAAAAACTTCAAATTTCGACCCCTATCTTTTCTATTTAGTTTAGTTTTTATATAGAGTATCCCTTTAGTTTAAATCGGGTCCCCCTTGTGTTTGAATTTCCTTTTTATCCCCTTTTTAACTTTTAGGCCTTTGGCCCACTCCCTTTTTTTTCCCCTGTCCTTTCACTGTGACTGGATTTTTATTTGGTTAAAGGGTGTGTCTGTGTGTTGTGTTTGTGTTTCATACAGCCTTTTCAGGATGTCTAAAGACTCCAAGGTCTCAGGCTTCAAGAAGTGTGATTCGTGCTGTCAGAAAATGTCTCTGACAGACGGTCACACTTCTTGTGTCTATTGCCTGGGACCTTTGCACCTGCAGGACTCATGTGCTGTTTGCCATGCATTCAGCCCTAGAGTCCTGCAGGAATGCAAAAACAAGCTCATACTTCAAGGCTTGTTAAAGCCTGAAGACCCCCTGACCCAGTCTGCATCGGGGAAGCCTTCTAAGACTTCCAGGCTGTCGGCTCCAGGTTCAGAGCCGTCTCCTGGGAGCATAAAAGCTGCTTTGACATCGCCTCCGGCTGGAGTCGATGTTTCAAAGTCTCATACCGTTACCTCGGCTCCAGCCGGAGCTGAGGTTGTCAAGACTCAGTTGGCTCCGATAGGCTTATCGGAGCAACCTTCAAAGAAGAGGTCTAGGTCCCTTTCGATCGACTCCATCCACTCGGCTCCAGGATCCCCCCTTCTGTCAGAGCGGAGCCATAGGTCTCATTCCTCTCGGTCCTCCAGGTTGCCCGACCATGACTTACAAAGGGTGGTGAGTAGACTTCTCAAGTCCGAGGCAATGGCCCAAATGCTGCATAGCCCTACTCAACAGTCAGCGGCTATTCCCATCCCTGCTTCTGTTCCTCCTCCGACTCCTTTGAGTTCGGAGCCAGGGCTTATCGGAGCCATGGCTGTCGGTGCTTCGGAGCCGATGCCTTCCCTTTCGGCTATGTCGTCTGCTCCAATTTCCTTCTTGGAGGGATCTCTGTTCCGAGCTTCCCTCATCGGCTTTGAGGGGGCGAGTGGCATCGGACCCTTGTCCGACCCCATTCTCCCTCTCGGGGCGTCGGCGCTGGTGAGTTCGGCTCCGACATCGGCCTCGGAGCCGTCCCTGTCGGTGCCGGGGGGGTCCTTGTCTCCTCGGAGTGGGGACCTCCGGCCTTGGCTGATGGGGGTGCCTTTGAGGTCATGCGGAGCGTGCTAGACCCAGTGTCTACCCCACAGTCGGCTCCGTCAGCTCCTCCCTCTTCAGTGCCTGCGGTGGTTTCTACCCACCCCCTTGTAACAGATGGTAGAGAGCCAGCTCCTCAGGTTTCCCCATTGGGAATATCCTCCTCTTCCGAGGCCTCTCCTGATCCGGTAGGAGAACCCCCTCGGAAGAGACAGTGCAAGAGGAAGCACATTGACTCCTCTGAGTCTATCACCTCTGACACCGACTTGGAGGAATCTGAAGGTTTCCCTCAGTCCCCCACTGAGGATGTCTCTTTTGCTGACATCCTTGAAATCCTGAAACAGAGGGGGAACTGGCCCGCCCTTAACCCTTCAGAGGACGAGTCGGTTTACCTTGAGGCATTTGGCTCTCGCCCTTCCACCTCCTGGGTGTCCCCTCCCTTTGACCCCCTTATGGAAGTGGTGGCAAGGAAGGCTTGGATGGCCCCTGATTCAGTGGAACCTACCCCAAGGAGGCCGTCAAAATTTATTACTGCCCCTAAAGAGAAAGAGTTTCTATCTAAAGGTGTCTCTGTTGATGCCATGGTGGTGGCCGCAGCCACTAAGAAGGAGTTAGCCGATCCTTCGGTACCTGTCCATCCTCCTAATAAGGAGTCTAGGACCATGGACAGATACGGTAAGCAGATGTTTTCATCAGCGACCTTTTCCATGCGGTCGCTGAACTACTTGTGTCACTTCACCCATCTCCAGAGGGATTTGCTCAAGGATATGGGTGAGGCCATGCAGGATCCAACAGCTGAGGGGTTCCAAGACAAAATGAACTCCCAGTTGGCAACCCTGAATTCGATTGTCAACTCCTCCATGCGGCTTATCTCATATGCGGCTGATGGGGCAAGTAGGGCCGCAGGCACAGGTGTAGCTTTACGACGTCATGCCTGAATGCGGCTTTGCAATTTTGCGGACCCTTTCAAGGCATCCTTCACCAATTCCCCCTTTGATGGCTCAACGTTGTTTGGACCTCAGGTGAAGGATACATTGACTAGGTGCGAGCAGGAAGGTAAGACTCTCTCTGCCGTGGGAGTCCGTTTTTCTACCCCTTCTAGACCTTATCCAAAAGGTCAGAGGGGAGGAAAAATGTGGTTCCGCAAACCACAGGGAGTCTCATCTGATGCACAAGGTCGATTCCCCTCTAGAGGCAGAGGGGGAATAACAATAGACGCCACCCTAGGGGCAGAGGTGGTCCACAAAACCAGGGTAGCAGAGAAACTTTCTCTGATAAACCCTTTCAGCATCCCTGAGGAGCTGCCCGGCTGTCCACCTTCGGAGGCAGTCGGGGGAAGATTATCACTGTACCCAAAAGCCTGGCTTTCCCTCACTCAAGACAAATGGGTACAGTCAATCATATCCGAGGGTTACAAAATTCCCTTTATTCACATCCCATCCCAACCCAAAGGATCCCTTCCAGATGTTCCACCCAGTCTAAGGGAACAAGCAGCATTAGAAATATCAAAGCTGCTGTCAAAAAGAGCTATCCAACCAGTCTCAGCAGACCAGCAAGGATCCAGAATCTACTCCAAATTCTTTTTGGTACCAAAAAAAAAAAACGGGACTGGAGACCAATACTGGATCTCAGCAAGTTAAACAATTATGTCAAAAAAACAAAATTCCGGATGGTCACGCTACAGTCCATTCTACCCTTCTTGGGTCAGGACAATTGGATGTGCTCGATAGACCTTCAGGATGCGTACTACCATATCAAAATGCACAGACGCTCCAGGAGGTTTCTCCGCTTCAGGCTGGGAGCCAGTCACTACCAGTTCAGAGCCCTGCCCTTTGGTCTCACTACAGCCCCCCGAGTGTTTACCAAATGCATGGCAGTGGTCGCGGCTCAATTGAGACGTCAAGGATTCCAGGTGTTTCCATATTTGGATGACTGGCTCCTTACCGCCACCACCAGACATCAACTGCTTCTATCCAGAGACTTCACCATCCAAACTTGCCAAGCTCTAGGCATTTCAATAAATTTCGAAAAATCTGCCTTGTCGCCTTGTCAATCTATTACCTTTATAGACGCCACCTTAGACACAGTCCATCTTTCCGCCAGACTTACAGAACAAAGAGTATTAGATATCCGCAAACAAGTTTACCTTCTACTTCAATGCAACAAGGTCAAAGCCAGGGTAGTCTTGAAGGTATTAGGACTCATGGCAGCTACTATTACACTTCTCCCCTTAGCTTGTTTTCACATGCGGATCCTCCAGTGGATGCTGTTTACTCAATGGTCCTTCCAACAGCTCCCGATGTCTCACATCATCCTACTAACTCAATCATGCAAGAATCACCTGTCTTGGTGGATCACATCACCTCAAGTTCTCCAGGGCAGACCCTTCATTCTTCCCCACCCAATCGCCATGGTGACAACGGACGCCTCCCTGATCGGGTGGGGGGGGCATTATCAGGGCAGGACAGTCCAGGGCAAGTGGCAACCTTTCGAGTGCCACTTGCACATAAATGTCTTAGAGATGAGAGCAGTGCTTTTAGCATTGCAAGCCCTTCAGGACTCTCTTCCCACAGGGACTATTGCAATTAAGACGGACAACATGTCCGTAGTGTGGTACATCAACAAACAGGGCAGAACCAAGTCCTACCCCTTATGTCGAGAGGCACTCAGACTTTGGCAGTGGGCGATTTCTTCTCAGCATTTTCTGATAGCAACGCACATTCCCGGGAAGTCCAACGTGATTGCGGACAAGTTGAGCAGGGCCATTCTCATGTCTCACGAGTGGTCTCTAAAAAAATCAGTGCTGGAAGAAGTCTTTCAAAATAGGGGCCGGCCTTGCTGCGATCTTTTTGCTACTCCCCAAAACAGCAAGTGTCACGACTTCTTCACTCTCTTCCCGTTACCAGGCCATCCCACCAGAGACGCTCTAGTCCACGATTGGCCGCGGGGACTTCTGTATGCTTTCCCCCCCTTTCAACTGATCTCTCAATTAATTCAGAAAGCTATCGCCTTGAGAGTCACCATGATCCTCATTGCCCCTTACTGGCCTCGACAGATATGGTTTCCATTCCTCCATCATTACCTGCTGGAGCAGCCTTGGCATCTGAACCCGGTGCCAGATCTTTTGACCCACCAGTCGGGCCAGCTGCACCACTCCCTTCAATCTCTCAACCTCACAGCGTGGTTTCTCCGATTCCTACCCTAGCCAGGCTTCCCTTAATCTCTCATTCGGTCCGTAACATCCTGATAGCCTCTCACAAGTCTTCTACCAGGAGGATTTATAATAGTAAGTGGAAACGTTTTTCCTTCTGGGCAGCATCAAAAAATATAGACCCCTTCACTGCACCTGTCCAGTCTATCCTAGACTTTCTGGCAGAGCTCTTTCATTTAGGCTCTTCCTCATCTACCATTAGAGTACAACTAGCTGCTATATCTAACTTTCATGTAGGTGTCTCGGACTCCAGTATCATGTCCCATAAACTCTGCAAAGCCTTTTTAAGAGGTGTTTTTCTGCTCAAGCCCCCAATCAAAGATCCCCCACCTCAATGGGACTTGAATTTGGTCCTAGCATCCTTGATTCCCCCCCCCCTTCGAACCAGCGGCTTCATGCCCTCTTAAGTTGCTCTCATGGAAAACACTTTTTCTAGTAGCCATAACATCAGCTAGAAGGGTATCTGAACTTCATGCTCTTTGCAGTCGTCCTCCTTACTTAGTTTTCCATAAAGACAGGGTGTCCCTCCGGACTAATCCGTCCTTCTTGCCTAAGGTTTCCTCTGAGGCAAACCTAAACCAGACGATTGATCTCCCCGTCTTCTTCCCTGATTATTCCAACAGGTCGAAACAAAAGTTACATTTTCTAGGTGTTCACCGCCAACTTAGATATTATTTAGACAGGACTAAACAGTTCAGGAAATCTGATCAGCTTTTCCTGTCTTATGCAGAAGGGAAATTGGGCCTTCCAGTTACTAAAGTGTCCCTTTCAAGATGGCTTACCTCTATAATTACCTTCATCTATGAAATCAGACATCAAAAACTGCCTTCAAGACCTAGAGCTCATTCAACTAGGGCATTAGCTACATCTGTAGCTTTTCAGGACAGGCTACCAATAGATTCCATTTGTGCAGCAGCCACATGGGCTTCTCCTCATACGTTTATTTTACATTACAAATTGGATATGGCCTCCAGAAACCATGCCAACTTTGGTTCCACTGTTCTCAAGAGTCTGTTCCGATAGGCCACCTGGGGTAAGGTGCTAGGGACACGGTCCCATCCAGCAAGAATGAAGGTGAGATTGACAACTTAACATTAAGAAGTTATGTACCTACCATAACGTTCCATGTTAGTTGTCTTCTTCTCGCCTTCTTTCTTGCATCCCACCCACCTTCCCCCTAGCCTGGACAGACCGATAGGAATATTTGGGATCTTCCATTGGGATTTTTTCCTTCCCACATGTTCTACCACCTCTATTCTCCCTTTTTATGTTTGTGGTAGTTTACCTACAGTTTTATATATAGAGGTGGGTTCTTTTTCTCTCTTCTCCATTCTATGGAGACCAGAACTGCTTGGTTTTAGCTATCAAACGAGATCTGAGTAGTTACCACCTAGCATTGTGGGATATAGGGGAGCCTCGAGCCGGTGGAATAAGCTCTCGAGCTTTAGTATTGGCTGAGCTGGAGCCGAGGGTCGGCTCCGGACCCATCCAGCAAGAAAGAAGGTGAGAAGAAGACAACTAACATGGAACGTTATGGTAGGTACGCCCTTACATTATACAGAAAGATCAAGGGACGCATCACTACTTTGAACAGGGTCATGTCAGGGGAAGGAACCACAATTGTAATAGTCAAGTAGTAGTATATGTAGCAATCTCAGCAGAATGCCCATCCCACTGGGGCAACCGAAGCGACACTTAGACGCAGGAGATATGAACATATATCATGTACAGATGTCTATTATACAATAGCAATAATGCTTTGTATAAAACATACATATACATGTTCAAATGCCAATATTAGATTTTTAAAATTGAAAAGGAAGAAAAAAGAAGGAACCAGGACCATGGAGGTTCAGGTTAAGGAGACTTGTTACCTATTATTGTTCTTAAAAAAAAAAAAAAAAAAATAAAAAAAATGATATTATTTCAATTTATATATATTAAAAGCCTATATATTACAAAAAATATAATTTTAATTACATTGGGAGGTTTTAACTTTTAGTTTTAGAAAATACAGTTATTTTTTTAAATTATTACAGTTTTTATAATTTTAGTGTTTTTGCTTATGCTGGGTATTTATATTTAGTATACACATTTGTTATGGCAATGCATTAGTTTCATGCAGAATGCAGTATAAGCTTAGTATGTGCAATTTTTTCAATATGTGACAAACCAAGTGTACCAAAAACTGATTTTTGAGATTTTTAGAGTTTATATTATTCGAAGATTGCATTTTTTGCAAATGTCTGAAGACCTTACCTGTTACCTTTGCATCTACATTATTTATAAGCTATTACCTAGCTACTCTGGTTCTTTTTATCTATTGGCTATTTGGTTCTGAGCTATGACATTTGGGTTACCCTGGTGTTAGCTTTTCATACTGGGTTTGGTGTTTAGGTACATAACTTCTTATTTGTGTTTCTGACTTTATATTCTTGAGTAAGGGTATTTTGCAAGCAATCTTGTAACACCAGCAATTTCACAGTGAATAACAGCAATAATGCAAATATGGCCCTGTATTCCAGCCTCTGTCCTCCACCTATATACCAGGCTTTGTCCAGATGTCATGCAGTAAGAGGTTGTTAAGTAGTGGCCTATCATTATTTAGTGCTGGCATTCCTGCTATCATTCCAGTGATGTTGTGGACTCCCACACAAATTGTGGGGTAGGGTCCATATATATGAAGGCTACAGCTGGACAATACATGTGTGACCTTGTACAGTCCAGAGGTCAGTGTATGTAAAACACTGTTGTATGCCCTTGTAAGAAATTTTATGAGGGAGGGGTATAAATTGTTTTTAACCTAGGCTGTTACAACATGTGAGGGATATCAGTAGTAAGACACATTAAGGTATATGACTGTACATTTTCATACATTTCACCATGGGAATAGCGGTGGGTTAGCACTTACTGTCTTACAGACAGATCTGTTTGTCAATGTGATAGTGATGTTTTAAGTTAAGCATTGTTATGTAACAGATACATTTTCATTGTGACAACTTAATTCTTTTCCCCCTGGGGGATTGAGTACAGAGTGTAATTGGAGGCTGCTGAACTATATCTGTAATTAATAAGTGTTGATTGGTTCTTATCTTCAAGACAAGTGTTTCTTTTTACTGATGTACTACTTGAAGGCATTAGCCTGGACAGCAACATATGTTATGTTTTTAGATTCTTGTATCAAATGTTTTGTTTGAGAGTTGCATTACTCAGTTACTGTGTATTTCAAACACCTAACTGCTATAAGAAATGGCATATACAACTGTAATAGTACACAAATAAACATTTCTATGTATGCAAACTTGTGTGTGGTGTCATGTCCTTTGCATTGTCTGTGGGTATATGTTTCATGGAATAATTGTCTTATGTATGAAAGAATCAAACACTGGCCATTTTAAAAGGTGGCAAATGTAGGAATACTAGCTGTTTGATATACTGTGCATCCTCTATATATACTCTTTTTATACATATCTATAAGTAGCAATATATTTATATGTGTATGTATGTGTATATACATATATATATTTATATATATGTGTATATATATATATATATATATATATCTATATATATATATATATATATATATATATATATATATATATTTGTGTGTGTGTATATGTATCATTCGAATGTTTACTGCTTCCACATTGTACATTCCCTATGGTAGACAGACTGTTCTGCATGATATGTTAGTGATATCATCCTGACATCCTACAGCTGAGATGGCTTACTGTTAACTTGTTGTGGCTATGTTGTGCAGGGTCCTTGGTTTGAGCCTTGCAAGTATTGGTTATTGTGTTGCAAGGCAGTTCTGTTCAGCTGTGGAGGGGATGATGTCAATAATTACAAGAGGTACTTATTTTGGGCCCCTTCACCCCCATTCACAGTGCCTTTGCTCAGATGTTTAGCAGTGAGAGGTTCAGAGTGTGGATCCAATGTACAAACGCAATACACATTTTTATATATATATGTATATACATATATATATATATATATATATATATATGTAGATGTATGTATACACACACACACATATATATATATATATATATATGTGTGTGTGTGTGTGTGTATTTTATATATATATATATATATATATATATATATATATATATATATATATATATATATATATATATATACATATATATAGACATACATATATCTACATATATAAATACATTTTCCTTACTGTTGAATGACTGTGCTGCATGCTATGTTTGAGAAAACATCAAATTTGTTTGCATCTGAAATGGCTTAGTGGTAAATCACTTTGGCTATAGTGCCTAGGGTCCTATGTTTGAGACTTGTAAGGACTTGTTATTTTGTTGTTGGGTAGAACAGGGGCTCTTGGAGACAGAGTGATTAAGGCACTTTAAAGCTTGTGTGGAGCTAAGCAATGCTTATGTGAGCTCAGCTTCGCTTATGTCCGCTTACAGCCGCTTAAACCTGCACTAATTTCAAATAAAGAAAAGAAAAAAGGGTGATAGGAAAGTGGTGAAATTGGGGCAAGCAGGGGGACAAACAAGAGGAGAAACAGGTAGGGATGTGCAGAATGGGTGTAGGAAAGGACCATAGCTCTGCATTTCTTTGGCAGCAACAGCTGCTTTCATTGTGGGCAATTTAGAATTTGGAGCCTCACACCCTTCAGGGAGGTGTGTGGGCATCATACAATATGGATAATTGTTAGGGTTAGATTGTGTGATGGGTACATGTCTCTGGACAAAATGCAGAGCTTTGTATGGGACGTGATTTTATTTTTGGACAGATGCCCTTTTTTTAAGGTGAGAGTGGGATGTTAAGGAAGGATTATAGGTAAGTGTGGTGAGGGAGATTTGGTAGGAGAGGTTGCATTTGCAGACAGACAAGACAGACAAGACAGCAGACAGGGGTGGTGTATGACACATGGGGGGTGAACACCTTGACAGTGAGAGTGATTGGGAATCCAAGACTCATGAGCCCACCAGATGGTAGTAGTGGCACTGATGTCCCCACCTGATGGCAGTCACCACTAATCCTTCACAGCCCCGAAGGTGGCTGTGCTGTGGGCTGTGCTGGAAGGGCTACCTGCCCCTCTAGCTGTGCCAAGCTGCCCTCCACCTGGCACAGGTGGTCATCCAGCTCCATCTGGAGGACACTGCGCACCATGCCATAGACCTCGTCCCGGGTTACAACATCCTCACCGTGCCCACTTACAGGGGTGGGCAAGACCCATTGCCTGCAGCTGTTCCTCCCAAGGGTGGTGCAGGACCAGCAGAAGAGGGAGGTTTAGGTTGGGTCCCAGACGTGCTGGGACCTGGTGCCTTAGCCACGTGGGGTGGGAGAGGTGGATCTGCTGGGATCTGCCTTCCCATGTGTTATGGTGTGGAAATTAACAATGAATATTGGTTAGTCATGCACAACACATTACAACATTAGTTAAAATGGCATGCATGGATATTCCCATTTACCCAAAACAGTGTGATTATAACAGTGCCATAGCAAACAGACCCCAAGCATATATGGAATGGCATTTAGGGTTGCATTGGCATGCCATTTAGTTGTATATCAGGCAGGCAATAACAAAATGATTATTCAACAGGGAATATTAGTATGCACACAGTTTAAACAATGATAAACCAAGTGGAACAACAGTCCCAACAGTAGAGGTTTGATGTTAAGTTGTCAATCTCACCTTCATTCTTGCTTGATGGGTTCGGAGCCGATCCCTCGGCTCCGACTCGGCACTTGCTTTAGCTCGAGAACTCCTTTTACCAGCTCGAGGCAGCCCCATATCCCATGATGCAAGGCAGGAAGTACCCAGATCTCGTTTGCCGCTTCGCTTGGGAGGTCTTCTCTTTACCAGCTCCTGGTAAGTAGTTCACATTTGTGATATTTAAGCCCCTTTTTCAGTTTAAACTAATTTTTGATAGTTTAATTTTAATTTTAACCTTTTTCTGACAGAAATCCCTGTCTCTTTTAATTTTTTTTAGTCAGTCAATTTTCCCTATCCCACCCCCCCCCTGTTAGGGTGTGTGTGTTGGTGTTTTTTACTAAATACCTCTTGGTATTAGTTTAATTTAATTTGACTGGTGTGTGTGTGTGTTGTGTTTAGGCACTATGTCTAAGGAGAGGGTTTCAGGTTTTAAGAAGTGTGACTCGTGCTGTCAGAAGATGTCTCTGACAGACGGTCACACTTCTTGCCTGTACTGTTTGGGCCCTCTTCACCTGCAGGACTCCTGTGCTATTTGTCACTCCTTCAGCCAGAGAGTCCTGCAGGAGAGACGCAATAAGTTGATTCTCAGGGGCCTTCTTAAGCCGGAGGGCTCTCCGGCTAAGTCGGCTCCACAAAAATCAACCAAAACTGCCAAGGCCCAGGCTTCTGTTTCTAAGCCTGCGGCCTCGGCCCGACTCGTATAGAGTCGAGATCGCCCGGCTGGAGCCGATTCTGATCCTCAAAGCTTCGGCCGATGGCTATCAGTGCCGAATCTGCTTTGACCACTGTGGTGTCGGCTCCTATCGGCCCGACACCCACGCAGCATCGGTGTCGGCTCCGATCGGCTCCGACACCCATGTGGCACAGGCATCGTGTCGGCCCGATCGGCTCCGACACCGTTACTTTGGTGGCTGTATCGGCTCCGGCTGGAGCCGATACATCGAGATTCTGCCGGCTCCGAGAAATCGGTGCCGACAGGATCAGTAGTATCGGCTCCGATGGCCCATTCCAGGAAGAGGTCGGGGTCTCCTTCCTTGGAGCCGATACTTTCGGCTCCCGCTCTTCTATTGGAGCGGAGCCATCGGAGCCGATCTTCAAGGTCATCCAGGTTGTCAGATCATGACCTAGAGAGAGTGGTCAGTAGATTGCTCAAGTCACAGGTACTGGCCCAAATGCTACACAGTCCGTCTCAGCAGACGACTGTTGGTCCACACCCCGTTACAGTTCCTCCTTCGACTCTACCCCAGAGTTTGGAGTTGGAGTCTTCGGCATGGTTACTGCTACGGCTGGAGGACGGATACCTCCTTCTGTCCCTTCAGCCCCTACTCTTATCTCCTCTTCCTTAGAGGGATTCGTGGTCGGGCTTCCATGGTCTCCTCCGAGGGGTGAGTGGCATCGGACCCTTGTCCGAGCCCGCTCTTCCCCTTGGAGCCTCGGCCTTGGTGAGCTCGGCTCCGACATCTGCCTCGGAGACTTCCTTTCGGTGGCCCCTGGAGTTCCTAGCTCTTCGAGCGGGTTCTCTCGGACCTGCCTGGAGGGGAGCATTCGAGGTGATGAAGAGTGTACTGGCCACTGGTATCAGTCAGCAGTCTCTTCCGTAGCTCCTCCCTCTATTGTACCTGTTGACATCTCTGCCACTTCTCTTGCTACAGGACCCAGAGATCCTCCGCCTCAGGTTTCCCCATTGGGAATTTCCCCTCTTCCGAGGATTCTCCTGATGTTTCGGGAGATCCTCCTAGGAAGAGGACTTGTAAGAGGAAGCATGTAGACTCCCTGAGTCTGTCACTTCGGATACTGACTTTGATGAGTCAGAGGGATCCCCTAGATCCCCTCTGAGGATGTCTCCTTCTCAGACATCCTAGATCTTCTGATACAGAGGGGTCACTGGCCCACCAACAATCCCTCTCAGGTTGAGTCAGTATACCTAGAGGCGTTTGATCTCGGCCCTCCACCTCCTGGGTGTCTCCGCCTTCGACCCCTTATGCAGGTTATTGCACGAAGGCGTGGACAGCTCCTGACTCTGTAGAGCCAGTCCCTAGGAGGCCTTCTAAATTTATCACTGCCCCTAGTGACAAACAATTCCTTACCAAGGGTGTCCCGCTGATGCCATGGTGGTGGCTGCGGCCACCAAAAGGAACTTGCAGATCCTTCCGTGCCCGTCCATCCTCCTAATAAGGACTCTAGGACCATGGATAGGTGCAAGTGGATGTTTTCCTCAGCGACCTTTGCTATGCGTTCGCTGAATTATCTTTGCCACTTCACCAGACTCCAGAGAGATATCCTGAAGGAGCTGGGAGAAGTAGTTCAGGATCCTACAGCTGCAGGGGCCCAAGAAAAGATTGCTTCACAGCTAGGAACCCTCAATTCCATTGCTAACTCCTCCATGCGGCTAATATCTTATGCTGCGGATGGAGCGGGTAGAGCCGCAGGCACAGGTGTGGCTCTTAGACGCCAAGCCTGGATGTGGCTATGTGATTTTGCGGATCCCTTTAAGGCGTCCTTCACAAATTCTCCCTTTGATGGGTCAGCTTTGTTTGGCCCTCAGGTGAAGGAGACCTTGACCAGGTGTGAGCAGGACGGCAAGACTCTTTCTGCTGTTGGAGTCCGTTTTTCCACCCCTTCTAGGCCTTATCCCAAAGGACAGAAGGGTGGGAAGATGTGGTTCCGTAAATCCCAAGGAGTCACGCCGGATTCACGTGGTCAGTTTACCCCTAGAGGCAGAGGGGTAACAACAACAGACGCCGCTCTAGAGGCAGAGGGGGTCCGAAGAACCAGGGCAACAGGGAGTCTCTTCCTGAGAAGCCCTTTCAGCATCCCTGAGGTGTTGCCCGGCTGTCCCTCCTTGGAGGCAGTCGGGGGAAGATTATCACTGTACCCAGAAGCCTGGCATTCCCTCACTCAAGACAGATGGGTACAGTCGATCATATCCAAGGGTTACATAATTCCTTTCGAGGAAAGTCCCTTCCCTCAAGTTCCTTCCAGATGTACCACCGGTCTAAGGGACATTGCAGAGTTAGAAATCGCAAAACTACTGCAAAAAAGAGCCATTCAGCCAGTTACAATAGACCATTCAGAGCCCGGAATCTACTCAAGGTTCTTTTGGTCCCCAAAAGACGGGAGACTGAGACCAATATTGGATCTCAGCAGACTCAACAAGTCTGTCAGGAAGACAAGATTCGAATGGTCACTCTTCAGTCAATTCTGCCCTTCTTACAGAAGGACAACTGGATGTGCTCAATAGATCTTCAGGATGCGTACTATCACATCAAAATTCACAGACGCCCAGGAGATTTCTCCGCTTCGGCTGGGGTCCAGTCATTTCCAGTTCAGAGCCCTGCCCTTTGGTCTCACTACAGCCCCAGAGTGTTCACCAAATGCATGGCAGTGGTCACGGCTCACCTGAGACGTCAAGGATTCCAGGTGTTTCCGTATCTCGACGACTGGCTCCTGTCAGCCACCACCAGGCATCAGCTTATACAAGCCAGGGATTACACAATAGACCTTTGTTCTCATTTGGGCATCTCAGTCAACTTCGAAAAGTCATCCTTATCGCCCTGCCAGTCTATTACCTTCATAGGCGCAAACTTAAACACTGTTCGGATGTCAGCTACCCTTACAGAACAAAGAGTTTCAGACATTCAGACTCATGTCAGGATCATTCTGGCCAGCAAGAAGGTACAGGCCAGAATGGCTCTAAAGGTATTAGGTCTCATGGCTGCGGCCATCACTCTTCTTCCCCTGGCTCGATTCTACATGCGCCTCCTTCAGTGGATGTTGTTCACACAGTGGTCATACCAGCAACTCCCAATGCGTCACCAGATTCTGGTGACACAAACATGCAAAGAACATCTTGCTTGGTGGATCACATCGTCTCAGGTTCACCAAGGCAGGTGCTTTGTACCTCCGTCCCCGATAGCCACTGTCACCACGGATGCCTCCCTGATCGGGTGGGGGGGTCATTATCAGGGCAGGATGGTTCATGGGACGTGGCAACCGTTCGAGTACCATCTGCACATAAATGTCCTGGAGATGAGAGCAGTGCTTTTAACGTTGCAAGCCCTCAACGACTTTCTTCCCGTAGGGACAATTGCAGTCCTCACAGACAACATGTCTGTAGTTTGGTATATCAACAAACAGGGCGGAACCAAGTCCTACCCCTTGTGTCGAAGCGCTCAGACTATGGCAATGGGCGATCTCCTCTCATCGGTTTCTGGTAGCAATGCATATCCCTGGGAAAACCAACATTATAGCGGACAGATTGAGCAGAGCTATTCTCATGCCTCACGAGTGGTCTCTCAAGCAATCCATAGCGGAAGAGATTTTTCTGGAATGGGGTCATCCATGTTGCGATCTTTTTGCTACTCCCCAAAACAGCAAATGTCCAGACTTCTTCAGCCTCTTCCCTCTATCAGGCCATCCCCCAGAGACGCTCTGACCCAGGATTGGCCCCAGGGACTTCTTTATGCCTTCTCTCCATTTCCTCTGATCCCTCAGGTGATCCAGTAAGCTACCGCTTTGCGAGCCAAATTGATTCTCATTGCCCCTTACTGGCCTCGACAAGTTTGGTTCCCGTTCCTCCATCGTCACCTTTTGGTGCAGCCGTGGCATCTGGACCCAGTGCCAGATCTACTGATTCACCAATCCGGTCAGCTGCACCGGTCAATCCCTTCTCTCAACCTCACAGCATGGTTGCTCCACTTCCTTCCTTAGCCAGGCTTCCTTTGATCTCTAACCCAGTTAGAGATATCATAGTATCTTCACTAAAATCCTCTACCAGGAGGATTTACACAAGCAAATGGAAACGTTTCTCTTATTGGGCTAAGGCCCAAAATATTGATCCTTTTACTGCCCCTGTTCAGGCAGTTCTGGACTTCTTAGCAGAGATTTTTCATGCAGGCTCCTCTTCTTCAACAGTCAGAGTTCAGTTGGCTGCTATTTCTAATTTTCATGTCGGGATAGCAGATCATAATATTATGTCCCATAGGCTCTGCAGGGCCTTCTTGAAAGGAATTTTCCTACTAAAGCCTCCAATCAGGAATCCTCCTCCTCAGTGGGATCTAAATTTAGTGCTGACATCCTTGATTCTTCCCCTTGAGCCAGCTGTTTCTTGTTCCTGAAATATCTTTCTTGGAAATCATAATTGCTAGTCGCTATTACATCTGCCAGGAGGGTGTCTGAACTTCATGCTCTTTCAGTTCGACCCCCCTATTTGGTTTTTCACAAAGACAGAGTATCCTTGTGAACTAATCCATCCTTTTTACCTAAGGTCGCTTCAAAAACAATCTGAATCAATCCATTGATCTCCCGTATTTTTCCTAACTATTCAGATAGAGCTGAACAAAAGCTACATTATCTTGACGTCCACCGTCAGCTCAGATATTATTTGGACAGAACAAAAAATTTAGAAAATCTGATCAACTTTTTGTTTCCTATGCGGATAATAAAAAAGGCCTACCTGTTTCTAAAGTGACTTTGTCCAGATGGCTTTCTTCGGTCATCACTGAAATTCATACGATCAGGGGAAAACAGCTGTGCTCAAAACCTAAAGCACATTCAACTAGGAGTTTAGCTACTTCTACAGCTTTTCAAGCTAGACTGCCTTTGGACACTATTTGTGCAGCGCCACTTGGGCCACTCCTCACACTTTTGTTTCCCATTACAAATTGGACTTGGCCTCCAGGGACAGAGCCAGTTTTGGCTCTACAGTCCTCAAGAGTTTGTTCCATTGAGCCACCCAGGATAGAGGTGCTAGGGACGCGTCCCATCAAGCAAGAATGAAGGCGAGATTGACAACTTAACATTAAGAAGTTATGTACCTACCATAACGTTCCATGTTAGTTGTCTTTTCTCCTCTTCTTTCTTGTGACCCTCCCTCCTTCCCCCTGGCCTGGACAGACCTTGTATAAGAAACTATTATGCTAAAGACCATTCAGACCTGGTCCTTTTCCATCTGTAAGTTTCTTCTTCCTTTGGGAAGTATTTTATGCTTGGTGTTATTGCCCTTTTGTCAACAAACGAGATCTGGGTACTTCCTGCCTTGCATCATGGGATATGGGGCTGCCTCGAGCTGGTAAAAGGAGTTCTCGAGCTAAAGCAAGTGCCGAGTCGGAGCCGAGGGATCGGCTCCAAACCCATCAAGCAAGAAAGAAGGCGAGAGAAGACAACTAACATGGAACGTTATGGTAGGTACATAACTTCTTATTTACGAATATACCCATGTTGGTTTCAGTGTGATGGTTGGAACAGATTCAGTTGACAATTGCTATCAAGTGTATTTGTCAGTACACTACTATTTACTACTCTACTTTCTGACCACGCTTACACTCTACCTGGGCCATGGGGCTGCTACAGCACACCAACAGCTGTAGATATCAACAGAGCAGTTGTACCCTTATTTTAGTTATACACATCATACCTGTTTCTATACCAATTTCTTTACCTGTGGGCCCTGTGCAGATGAACTGTGTGCACATTACATTGCTGTTTCTACACATATTTCAGATTCACATATTAGTTGCAAGCCCTGGAGTGAGTGTTGTGCCTTTGACATACATCTACTGTGGCATTTTCTGTGTGCGGGTTTCTTGGCAACTGGGGAAACTATCTGTGACAGTGTGACACTTGAGGAGCTTGTCTGGGCCAGACTGCAGAGTGTGGATGTCTGGCTGGCATCTGTTTGTAGGACTGGGGCTGATCAACACAGCAATTGTACACCTTTCATAGTTATATACATTATACTAGTATTTATATTCAGATTTCTTTACCTGTGTGCCCTGTATGGAAAATGTATATGTTGCAGTACATTACTTTTTCTATTCAGATTGCACTTTGCAACTGTAGAACCAGACTGACATGTTAGGGGCAGTCCCCGGATTCGAACCGTGGTGTGCATGAAAAATTGAACTACAGGCCTAGTCCTTATCAGATTAAGCTACTGGGTAGGTGCTGTGTGTTGCTTGTGACATTTCTATCTAGTACATATTTCTGTGCACAGTACTTTTATTATGACATGTTGCATTATTTTTTTCCCATTTTCAATACAAATTATGCATACACAACATACATTGGTGTCACTGTTTGTGAAACGTGCACATTAGCTGGATTGCACATTTGACTGCTTTACAAATACATACTGCAATTTAGATTCCTGTGTACACAATGTAGGTTTTAAGTCTGCACCTGTTAGCATTCTACATTTTTCAGTACATTCACAGCTACATACAGCTGAATGCTGGCAGACAAACAAGTAAAACACATTCTGATGGACATATGTACTGTTGCTTTTTTCAGTTATTTGAAATGCCCAACCTAAAGTATGCAGACAAACAGTGCTAAATCAGTTCACCTCAGTTAATGCATTCTACAAGACATACACATTTCTATTTTTCAGGTACAAGTAAGATGATACACACCAGTATTTGGGATCACCTTTATTAGTTTTGACATACATATCTGTGTACAACTCTGAAATCCACAATTACTATTCCTGCATGATCTGCACAGGGGAATGCTTTTCATTTCTAAGTGTTACAGTAGCCCTGTCATGGCACTTTCTTGGCAGGTTCACTCAGACACACTCATACCTATTCTAATATTCCTCTCCTGCATATTGTACCTTGTTTAGTACTGACATCTGTATTACACAGCAGGTGGGAATACTCCATTGTAACGCTGGCGGCCTGACACAGGCATTTATTCCTGACTTTTACAGCACAATTATATATAGAGGCAGTACAACCATTACTAGATTTTTGATGTCTTACTGCTAATATTAGGAGGTATTCTGTACTCACCATACTGCTGACGCAGCCGGGCCAGTCACTGGGCATGAGCCTCAACATTCTGGGACCTCTCTGCAGCAGCTGTATGGGGAGACATGACACATTAATCATGACACAAGCACAGTCACAAGTTGAACTTTTTCCATACTTAGAGATACAAAAGACTGCATACTTATAGACAGATGGGACATCCTGTGCTTGTGCTTCTTGGATCCACTGGTCCAAGAGTGCACCCCTCCTCCGCTTTAGGTCGTTATGATGGTGATGTACCTGCTCACCAGTCTGGGGTATGTCAGTAGCACTGGTGAGATTGCATGCAAGCTGGTTTGTACTGGGAGCCCTGGTACTGGCCCTGCAGCAGCCTGCCATCATGTTTTTTTACTAGGAGCCCAGCCATGATCCTGGACTCCTGAATGCCCCAACATTTCACTCAGAAGCGAACACCTTCACCGACACCAGACATTTTGGTCCTGCTGTGAGCAGTCCCAAATTGTTATGGCTATATTCCTGCCTGTGCGGTTTAAATAGGGCAGTTTTCCCACAATTATTCTTGATTGGCCAGTTTTAATATGCTGAACTATGTTTAGCTCCATGCAAATCCGCATAACAATGCTTAAACCAGGTAAGCACAGCTGAAAGCCGGTAAACAATGCTTACACTAGCAAAGCATTGCTTAAATCTATTTTTTTCATTAAATTTATTAAGTACTTTTTACAGTTATATTTTACATATTCCCACCCCTACTGTGCTATACATGAATCATATGATTGACATCTATCATTCAAATTCCTTAAAAGTTTTTAAATAAATTGGCATAGGGGGTATTTGAACCATGCTTGTTCTACATGCTAAACCATGGCAGTATCACTATGCTACAGCTGATTGATGACATTTTGTATCACAGTAGCACTTATCTATCATTTTCAGGATTTCAGCCAGACTATACATAGCGGCGAGCCACATAAACAAGCTGCGAACCCCTTAAATTTTGGATTTATTTGATGAAAAAAAATAATTTTTTTGTATTTTTACTACTTTCCTCTTGCCCTACTGCTTCCTTGCATGTAGGGCAAGAGTGCATACATTCGGGGGTGTGCACCTGAAGGCTGCTGCCTTCTAGGTGTTTGTGTTTTTTTTTTTTTTTTCAGTGTCCGCGGACACTGAAATGTTAACTACTTACATTTCAGTGTCTGCGGATACTGGTTTAGTATATAATATTAGAGCCAGGCTCTAATGTTATATACATTGACACTCATCTGTGTCACATAGTGCCATATGGCACTTTCTGAGTGAAGGGGGCATGTTACATGTGCAGGCACTGCTGACACATGCCCCCTGGTTTGTGTCCTTTTAGATTAAATAGCAGCGCATCTTCATGCATAAGCAAGGTGCGCTGCTATTCTAAATGGACACAAACCACTCCGTGCAAGAATAGTCTTATTCTTGCATGGAGATTCGTGAATCCTGGGGATTGTTTCTCCCTGTGGAAGAAAATCTCTTTAAACTGAGATGTCTAGCTGACAACCCAGGAACATAATCATGAAAGAGTCAAAAAGACTTTGAATGTTCTCTTGGAATCCCAGTTTGTGTAAAAAATCTCTTGTCTAAGTGAGAGATTCCTGACACTTTTAAAAAGACTGCAAAGTTAAGTAAGTCATCCAAATATGGAAAATTGTGGCTACCCTGCAGCCTGCAATGAGCTATAACTGGAGTTAGAGACTTTATAAACACTCTTGGTTAAGTGGATAGTCCAAAGATTAAGGCAGAGAGCTGATAATGAGATCCAGACAGACAGAACCTTAAGAAATGCATGAAGTCTTAATGAATAAGGATGTGATAATAAACAACTTTTAAATCAAGATTTACTATGAAACCTGAATGAGGAAGAAGAGGTAACAGGTTGTGAAGTGACAGCATTTTGAATGTTGGCACTATCATAAGCAGGTTTAGGAAAGAAATAAAGTTTCAGAACTGGTCTTCAAGCCTTTTCTTTCTTTGTCACTAAAAAAATCCTTGAATAAAAAAAAAAAAAACTTTTCTCAAAGGGGAAGAAGGAACTGGTTCTATGAGATTTAGACTTTCTGAAAGGGAAAAGGGGTGCCAGGGTAAGGAGGGGCAAGATACCATAAATGGTCATTCTGACTTGTTGGACTGTTGTTTTTTTTTGGGGGGTCCTGAATTCTTTTTTGTAATCCCTTTTTCCATTTCTTCTTAAATGTATGTTTACCTACATTTTATTTATTTATTATGCGTGCCTTCGTTGAAGGTTGAACGTCGAGCTGGCACCTCGGCGTTTGTGAAAATCTACTGCCAGTCATTAGCAGACCAGAGTTCCGCTGTGGCAACCCCTAACTGGGAAAAGCCGAAAGACAAACAACACCTTATTTTATTTATTTATTTATTTATTTGCAGTTTGTTGCCAGGATCGTCCATTGGGCCACTAGGAGCCCATTTTCAATGGAGTCCCGGGGAGAAAAGCTCCAGTAAATGAAACAAAACAAATAGAAGTTAATTACAAAGCAAATTATAACAATAGATAATATAGTAATACCCAAAATGGGAAAAGCAGGCATTCGTTAAGAAGAAAATAAAGTGATTAAACAATTACATTAGGTACAAAATCTGTTGATTGCAATAGGTGCTTATTACAATGTTATGCAATTATATTTATATACAAGTGTATGAGTACAATAGATGCTTATCGGAGTTAAGTAATAATAGTAGGATGTTTGGAGGTCTGCTGAATGTAGGGGAGTAGCTTGAGTTGGGAAGTTCATGCAGGATGGGTACAGGAGCATTCCCATTTGGAAGTTAGATAGGAGTGAAGTAAGGTTTTGAAGGCAGATAGGTTACTAGTTGTGCGGATTAGTGGAGGAAGAGAATTCCACAGGTGAGCTAGGGAGAAGGACAGAATATTTTTCCCTGGTGGACGTGTGGGTTTGTGTAGTTCAATGAGATTTTGGGAGTTAGATCTTAGGGATCTATTGGGCTGCTGCATCTTAAAGGTGGTGGCGAGGGAGGGGCAGAGAGAGGGGTTAAAAGAGTTTATGGGCTTGAGTGAGTTGAATATATGTGAGGTAGTTAGGTAGTTCTAGCCAATTGAGTTTGTGAAGGGCAGTACAGTGATGTGTTAGGGATCTGTGGCCTTTTGCAAACTTTGAAATTTTATAGTAACAGGAGGATAGTTTAGCTTTTAGAGAGGATTGTAGGTTGGTGAGGAGTAGGGCTTCGTATAGGAGGGATGGGATAAGGCATGTTGTAGCGAGTGTTAGTTTGGTGGGGGGGGGGGTGTACCGATTGTGGCGATAGAGCATACCGAGTTTCTTGTGTGTTTTCTTGATGTTTGCTTGTAAGTGAGTGTCGAACTTGAGTTGGTCATCGATTAGGACACCAAGCAGTTTTGTATTACATACTATTTCAAGGGGTGTATTATTCTGACTGGTGATGATGAAGGTATTTTTGTCTAGGATGGTGATTTTTAAAGGAGTGAATAACATTAGTTTAGTTTTTGTGGCATTGAGTGCTAGGTGGTTGTCTAGCATTCATTGTTCAGTTAAGGAGAAAGCATTTTGGGTTAGTTTTGTTAGAATGGGGATGGAGGTGGCAGAACAGATTATGGTGGAGTCGTTGGCATATTGGATGAGGTGAGTTTCAGGAATGGTCCGGTAGACGTCATTTATGAAAATGGTAATAGCAGGGGCCCAAGAATAGAACCCTGGTGTACTCCTGTGGAAGAAATGAGGAATGGGTAGGTAGCTTTTTTTCATTTGACCACTTGTTGTCCATCAGATAGGTAACTGGTAAACCATTTGATAGTGGTGGAGGATAGGTTCAGGTTAGAGAGTTTGGTAAGTGGAAGGTAGTGCGAGATGGTGTTGAAGGCCTTAGATAGGTCTAATAAGAGGGTGGACACAATAAGGCCGGAGTCACAGGCTTTGCTGATAGTTTCGAGGAAGGTAAGGAGAGCAGTGGTAGTGCTGTGGCCAGGCCTGAAACCATGTTGTGTGGTGGTTAAGAGTTGGTTGTTTATGAGATAGGGTAATAGTTGTAGGTGGATGCATTTTTCTAGCAGTTTGGAAATGGGGGATAGGATGGCAATTGGGTGAAAATTTTGGGTATTATTATTGCTCCCACCTTTGTGAAGTGGAATAGCGAAGGCCTTTTTCCAGGGTTGAGGTACAAGACCTTCTGTAATTGATCTGTTTATTAGGATACAGATGGGAAAGGCTATGGCCTCTGTGGATATTTTTAAGAAGTAAGAGGAAATTTGGTCTGGGGCATTTGAACCTGGTTTCAGCTTTTGTAGGAGTTTTTTAATAGTAGAGATTGGGATGGGCTGTATGGAGAAGGGAGGGGGTATGAAGGAGGGGGTAGTTGAGTGGGAAGAGGTACAAGAGCAGGAAGGAGTAGGTGAATGTAGGGGTGTAGAAATAGGATGGTTGGTGAAGGAGGTAGTTTGGCAATGGAATCAATGAAGAAGGAGTTGAATTTTGTTCAGACTGTTCATTTTGTTTTTGCCTAAATTGGATGTGGGTTTAGAGAATCACTTAGAAATTTTGGAAAAGAAAGACTGAAAAATCTTAGAGATTCCCTCTATCAGCTTACCCATCTTATCACACTTTATGATCACCTCTGCAGTAGAGGGGTCAGAAAATATATATCTCTTACCATAGGAAAATGTAAAACCTAATTTTTAACATTATTTTGGAGGTTCCGAGAATGCAGCCATGCAAATCTCCTCAATACAGTACCAGTGGCTAAAGCCCTGGAAGAAGTATCAACTGAATAATACACACACTACAAACAATGAATAGTGACTTGAACAATAGAAGAAACTAAATTATTTAAAGCAGACTTTTTTCACAATAAGAAGCTTCAGACAAAATATTCCTCAGACTTTCACAAATAATCAGGACAACACTTAGCATATGAGCCTGACAATTCAAAATTCTGTAAAATCAAAGTTGCAGAAGCATATATTTCCCTCTACTCATCAACAATCTTCCTGTCCTTATCAGTAAGAGTAGGACTGGAATTAATTAAATGTTTAGCAGCAGTGTGATTAACTAAAGCCTCTTTCCTGGGGAAACAAGCAAAAGCCAATAACATTTAAAGCCTTTAATTACATTTAATAAGATGTGATAATTCTTATCTCTGTATGCATGTTATATACATGTAACCATTAGAAAACATAGCGGAGTAAGACTCTGATGAGGAGGAGGCTGGTGGCAATACTACTAAAGGACAATGACTATAGAAAAACATTGTTTGCTAAGTTAAGATGCAGTCAAGGGTAATAATCCAGAACCTGAGGTAGTTCATGTGCTTATTCACATTGCTAATGGTTAGTTTATGAGATAAAATATACTTAGATGCCATGTTCTTAAAGTTGCCCCAATCTAGTTTGGATTGATCTAACCAGTTCTGCATAATATAGAGCTTGAGAATCCTGTCATTATATTGTAGCACTGTTTATAAATAATTATATATAGAATTTTTTTTTTGTGTGTGTTTTATTTTTCTTTCTCTGTTGTTTTTTCCTGTATTCTATAGCACTGTATAGTTATCTAATACATTCTGGCTATGTGCTAAAAACTACATTGTATAGTAACAATGTTAATGTTGTCATATTTCTCATATGTCTGTTCATCTCATTCTTCTGTTCATCTGTGTTGCTCTTCATATTAAGAAAATGAACTTTAAAGATACTTGTCTATTACTAGAATGAAAGTTGCTTTATCTAACTCTGTAAATTGTTTACTTTCAATGTATGATCACCTGTTACTATACACTATATTTAACAATTTGTTTAATGTAACAACAAAAAATAAAAATAAAGATTTGAAAAAAAAATTTAAAGCCTTTAAAGTTCACTGGGGGGAATTTAATAAAGCCTACGTAGACTTATTTTCCATGCAGACATTGTACTACACAAACATAGCTGGGCAGTGCGCACGCATGCGCCAACACGGAAATATCCGTGGCATGCATATCACTTCATAAGCAGGTGAATACCATGCAAATGAGTCAGGTAGAGTGATCCAGCAAGCAGATAGGCAGCTCCAGAGACCCCATGTCAGTGTCCGTAGTGTACACACAAAAATTCTATGTACAGGAATGTAGAAAGACAAAAGGGGCTGTAAAAATATAGGTAGATGGGCAGAAAGGGCATAGCACATACAGATATGAGCAAAACTATCTACCATGTGTCTGAAAAAAATAAGAGAAATAAGTTAAAATAACTTTTTTATGTAACAATCTGTGCATGTTTGCATAGCATGTCTCAGTGTGCAAACATGCCTCATTAAAAAAAAAAAAAAAATTGGAAAAACAAAAGTAATATTATGTGACCGGAATGTATTACAGGACTCTGCATGGAGTATCTGCAATGGTGTATTGGTGTTGTTGCTGATGTGGTAGGGCTTTGAACCGTGCTGATTATATGGTGTGAGCATGGATCTCTATGTAAATGAGGTGGAGTTACTGAATAGCACAAATGGGTTTCCGTGTCTACATATCCCCCTCCATGTAGGCACAGAACCATGTTGGTGTCCACATAAGAGGTAGATGACATCAATGCAGGGTATGTCCAATAACTTCTAAGCTGATCTGAGCTTAGCTGCGCCTGTTTACATGGTGCACCGCCATGTTGAGCGTGGAAATCTGTGGGGGGTTTTATACACTAAGTGCTAAACTTTGTTTACCTACAGGGTGTGTCTTTCCACGTGTTTGCGCAGAGTGCCGCCATGCTGAGCCTGGAAGCATGGGGGGGGGGGGGTGTGTGTACACTAACTGCTAAGCTCTGTTTACCTATGGGGCACATGCTGCAGTGCTGAGTGTATCTAAAAGGCAATGATATATTAATTAGGTTTAACCCCTGTTAACTTAAACTAGGGCCATTAAATTATGTTAATGATATACTAGGCAGGTGAAATGCATCATAGGTAGCCAATCACACAGTCAGCAACTACAGCAGAGCACTATAAAGTATGCATACATCCTACAATCTGATTTTTCCCCATACTCTGCACCACTGGAGTACAGCCTTGGGTATTTTAACTGAAAAATACCAGGAGCTGCTGCAAGTCTACTACATATGTATGTGTGAGTTGCTGAAGTCAGTGCTGCTGCTGCTGATAATAGGCCTAGGCAGAAAAGGAGAAGAGTGTTCAGGCCCAGGGTAACCTTTCAGGGGCTACATGAGCTGGAGATTATAGAGTGCTACAGGATAAAGAGGAACATACTACCAGAACTCACTGAGCTCTGCCGCTCTCAACTTAGACCCAGAGCCAACAGAGGGGAACCCATCCCAGTGGAAATAAAAGTATGTGTAGCCTTTAGCATAATAGCCACAGGTACCTTCCAAAGCCCAACTGGGGACATGATAGGGGTCTTACAGGCATCAGCATCCAGGGTACTCCACCAGTTTCTGGATGCCATGCTACCAAATGCCAGTGAGTACATTTTTCCCCTCACCCTTGAGGCAAGGGCCAGCAATATGCAACACTTCTACTGTGTTGCACACTACCCTAAGGTACTGGGTGCCATAGATTGCACTCATGTTACACATCAAGGCATCACGCAGTGAGGACGGTAGAATCTACGTCAACCACAAGGGGTACCACTCCATCAACTGCCAGGTGCTGGCAGCCGTGGCAGTTATCATGACTCCCATATCTGGCACATATCACATCTGTACTAGATGTTTACTAAGGGGGGGGGGGCATCCCACACGTCTATTTACTGGGCATGCTGGTTATGCACTGGAACCGTGGATGATGACTCCCATCAGAAATGTACACATGCCCATGGAAGAATGCCATAATGAGGCACACACACGAACTAGGAACATTACAGAGCATGTGTTTGGGCTTATGAAGTCATGCTTCCGGTACCCTGACATATCTGGAAGAGCCCTCCAGCACTCTCCAGAAACATGTGCAAAGATATTCACAGTATGTGCCATGCTGCACAATATGATCCTGTGGAAACAGCTGCTGCAGAATCAACAAAAGGAAGGGATACACAGCCCCCCACCGGTGCCAAGGTCACAACACCCACACTCACAAGAGGACTCTGAGGAGGAACCCCCTAATGATGTCCCTGTAGGCAGATGTAGGCATGCCTAGTATGACCTGGCCTTGGCTAAGAGACAATGCATAGCACATGCACTGACAACCTAGGGCCCTAGGGACTTACACGTTACTCTAGCTAAAATACATATATTAAAAATGATGCCAGGCAACCCATATAATCTGCACCTAACCATCTATTGGCTGTGTACTGCATGCATCAGACAGAGTCAGCCCTGAACTACAGATGCTAAGTTGTCCAATCTCGCCTTCATTCTTGCTGGATGGGTTTGGAGCCAATCCTCAGCTCTGACTTGGCTACTTACTATAGATTGAGAGCTCATTACTGGCTTGAGGCTACCCCTTATCCCAGAATGACCAGCGCTAGCTACCCAGATCTTGTTTGCCGCTTTAGCTGCGAGGTTGCGATCAATACTGGCTCAGGCTTAGTATAATTTTTTTGTCTCTTTTAAACTCAAATATTGTGCTTAAAATTTGATATAATTCTTCTTTGGTAGTAGTTTGTAAGTTTCCTTTATTGTAAACCCCCTTATCTTGTCCTTGTGCTTTACTTTGGTGCTGTGATAGCCATTGCCCCCTTAGTCACTAGGCCTTCTGTTATTCCCTGAACTCATTTAAGTTAGAGAGTTTTTCCCCCCCTTGAGGCTTAAGGACAGCCGTTTAAGTTAGAAGCTCTCCATTAAGGTCTTTATTCATTTTTAGTTTTTCTACTGTAGTTTGTCTTTTACTAAAATGTCTAAGGAAGTTAAAACCTCTGGTTTTAAAAAGTATGACTCATGCTGGCAGAAGATGTCTCTGACAGATGCGCACACTAGTTGTGTTTATTGCTTGGGGGCTTTGCACCTGCAGGACTCTTGTGCTATTTGTCATGCCTTTAGTCCAAGGATCTTGCAGGAGTGGAAAAACAAGCTTATCCTCTGTGGATTATTAAAACAGGATTCCCCAGCTAAAGCATCTCAGCCAGTGAAACCTTTGATACCAGTCAAACCATCGGCTCCATGTTCAGAACCAACCTGTGAGCTTGACAAACCAAGTGTGTCGGTGCCGGCTGGCATCGACAAGACTACCCCTCCATTGGCTCCAACTGTTACTTTGGAGCTGTCTTGGGGCCACAAAAGAGCTAGGTCTCCTTCTTTGGAGCAAATTTGCTCCATGCCACAGTCACCTTTACTTCAAAGCAAGTCCAGTCATTGCTCATCTTCCCACTCCTCTCGATCCTCGAGGTTATCGGATCAGGATGTGTAGAAATTGGTCAGTAGGTTGCTTAAGTCATAGGCCCTTGCTATAATGCTTTCGAGCCCACTTCAACAGGCTTCAGCTCCATCTACTTCGATTTCGATTCCTCCTCCGACTATACATAGTTCAGGGCAGGAGTCCATGGAGGCTCCAATAGTGGTTCCTTTGGCTCCGATGACATCCTTATCGGCTCTGACGTTGCCTCCAATTACCTCAATTCTTCCTCCTATTGAGGTATCTGGGTGCCTAAGCTCTCTCATTGGCTCAGAGGGGGGAAGTGGCATTGGACCCTTGTCTGACCCCACTCTCCCTCTCGGAGCATCAGCTCAGTTGAGCTCGGCTCCCACATCGGCCTCAGAGCCGTCAACCTTGGTGCAGGGTGGCATTCTTGTCTCTTCAGAGTGGGAGCCCTCCTTGTGTCAAGACTGTGATGCTTTTGAGGTCATGCGGAGAGTGCTGTCCCCACAGACGGCTCCATTATCAGTTCCACTGGCTCCGTCCCCCCTTGGTGCCTGTGACAACCTCTGCTCCTTCTCCAGCCCCAAAGCGTAGGGAACCTATGCACCAAGACACCCCATTTGGTAAACCCTCTTCTTCTGAAGCCTCCCCAGAGCATTCTGAGTAGGCTCCCTGGAAGAAAAAGTGCAAGAGGAAGCACCTAGACTCCCCTGAGTCTGTCACCTCAGATACAGACCTAGATGAATTGGAGGGGTCCCCAAGGTCCCCCTCTAAAGATGTTTCCTTTTTGGACATCCCTGAGATTCTCAGGCAGAGGCATAGTTGGACTTCCCTAGCCCCCTCTGGGTCAGGACAATTGGGTGTGCTCCATAGATCTTCAGGACGCGTACTATCATTTAAAAATGGACAGATGGTCCAGGAGATTTCTATGCTTCTGGAAGTTCCGGCTAGGGGCCAGGCATTACCAATTCAGAGCTCTGCCCTTTGGTCTCACCACAGCCCCCAGGATATTCACCAAATGCGTGGCAGTAGTCACGGCTCACCTGAGACTTCCAGGATTCCAGGTGTTTCCTTATCTGGACGACTGGCTTCTCACTGCTACCACCAGTCAACAACTTATAGAAGCACGAGATTACACCATCACATCCTGTGCTCAACTAGGCATCACAATAAACTTCAAAAAATCTGCCTTATTGTCCTGTCAATCTATTACATACATAGGAGCAGAGCTAAGCACAAGAAAAATGATTGTAAATTTGCCTCAGGAAAGAGTTTCCATTATTCAAAAACAGGTGTCACTTCTGAGGAGCAAAGGAATTCAAGTCAAATATGTTCTTCAAGTTCTAGGGTCCATGGCAGCAGCCATTCTTCTAGTTCCCTTAGCATGCTTTCACATGAGAATGCTTCAGTGGCTTCTTTTGACAAAATGGTCCTTCCAGGAATTACCCATGTCTCACATGATGCTAATTACAGAATCTTGCAAAAGACACCTTTCCCGGTGGATGGTTTCCTCACTAGTTTTTCAGTGCAGACCTTTCATGGAACCCCATCCGGTCGCCACAGTGACCACGGACGCTTCCCTGATAGGGTGGAGGAGCATTATCTAGGGAAGACAGTCCAAGGCACTTGACAACCTCACGAGTACCACTTGCACATCAATGTCCTGGAGTTGAGAACGGTGCTCCTAGCATTGCAACCTCTTCAAGACATCCTCCCTACTGGGACTATTGCAATTCAGACTGACAATATATCAGTGGTTTGGTACATCAACAAACAGGGCAGAACCAGGTCTTACCCCTTGTGCCGAGAGGCCCTCAGACTGCGGTAATGGGTGATTTCCTCTCAACATTTCCTGATAGAAAGGCATATCCCTGGGACATCCAACATAATAGCGGACAGGCTCAGCAGGGTTATACTCATGCCTCACGAGTAGTCTCTGAAACAGGAAATTGTGGATCTTATTTTCCGCAAATGGGGCCAGCCTTGCTGCGATCTCTTTGCCTCTCCTCTCAACAACAAATGCAGCAGCTACTTCTCCCTTGTTCCTCCTCCAGGTCAGACACACAGGGACACTCTAGTCCATGATTGGCCTCAGGGACTCCTTTATGCATTTCCCCCCTTCCCCATAATTTCAAAAGTCATTCAGAAAGCAAAATTGTTGGGTTGCAAAATGATCCCCATTGCCCCCTACTGGCCTTGACAGATTTGGTTTCTGTTCCTTCACCCCCACCTTCTAGCCCAGCCTTGGATTCTCAACCCGGTATCGGATCTCTTGATTCATCAGTCAGGCAGGCTACACCAATCCCTCCAATCTCTCAAGCTCACAGCTTGGTTACTCCACTTCCAATCCTAGCCAGGCTCCCCAATATTTTCCCAGCAGTACGTGATATCATTGTTTCCTCTCATAAGACAAATACAAGGAAAGTCTATGCTAGCAAATGGAAAAAAAATTCTCTTACTGGGCAGAACCCAGGAATTTAGATCCTTTTACAGCTCCTGTACACGAGATTTTGAAGTTCCTAGCAGAACTGTTTCACTCTGGTGCAGCGGCTGCTTCCATCAGAGTACAACTGGCTGCCATTTCAAATTTTCATGTTGGAGTCTCTAACTCCAGCATAATGTCTCACAAACTCTATAAGGCCTTCATGAGAGGTACATCTCTACACAGACCCCCATTGAAAGAGACATTTCCACCTTGGGATCTCAATTTAGTTCTTGCCTCCTTGATACTGCCACCCTTTGAACCAGCAGCATCATGTTCCTTGAAGTTTCTCTCTTGGAAAACTCTTTTCTTAGTTGCTATTACTTCTGCCAGACGTGTTTCAGAACTTCATGCACTATGTGTTCGTCCTCCATACCTAGTTTTTCACAAAGACAGGGTTTCCCTGAGAACCAACCCATCTTTTCTACCTAAAGTTTGTTCAGACCACAATTTGAATCAATCCATTGAACTCCCTGTCTTTTTCCCTAATCATTCCAACAAAGCAGAATACAGATTACACCAACTGGATGTGCATAGACAACTGCGTTTCTATCTCCATAGAACTAACAAAATGAGAAAATCAGATCAGTTGTTTCTTTCATTTGCTAACAACAAACAAGCCTTTCCAGTTTCTAAAGTAACATTGTCAAAATGGTTATCGGACACCATAGTCCATACCTACCACTTGCGACAAAAAGATTTTTCAACAAAACCCAAAGGTCATTCAACCAGGTCAGTAACTACTTTGGTAGCATTTCAATCTAGATTGCCCATAGATTCAATTTGTGCAGCAGCTACTTGGGCAGATCCTCATACATTAATTTCTCATTACAAAGTAGATGTGGTCTCCCGGGGCAAAGCTTCCTTTGGTTCCACTGTTCTGAAGAGTCTGTTCCAATGAGCCGCCCAGGAGTGAGGTGCTAGGGATGCTGTCCCATCCAGCAAAAATGAAGGTGAGATTGGACAACTTAACATAAAGAAGTTATATACCTACCATAACGTTCCATGTTAGTTGTCCTTCATCTCACCTTCCTTCTTGCGTCCCTCCCTCCTTCCCCTTCCTCGAGGATTGAGAGGAGTTTCCCCATGGTTTTACTGGCTAATTTGTTTTGTTATTAGTTGCTTCTCAACCAAACCATGACAATTAACTGCATATTCAGGTTTATTAATGGATTATCTTCTATAATTATGTCTAGTGTGAGCTATCTCAAATGAGATCTGGGTTGCTGGCGCTGGGCATTCTAGGATAAGGGGTAGCCTCGAGCCAGTAAAGAGCTCTTGAGAGCTATAGTAAGTGGATGAGTTGGAGCCGAGGATCAGCTCTGAATCCATCCAGCAAGAAAGAAGGTAAGATGAAGGACAACTAACATGGAACATTATGGTAGGTACATAACTTCTTTTTCTGTCATCTTCTGCATTCACAAGGTAAGTCACTTACCTACACAACACTTCTAAGGATTGCTATAATATTGTATGGTATGCATGGATCTGCTGCATGTATGCAAGGGAATATAATGGGATATTTGGAGAGATGTAACATCCACATGGGACTACAGATACTCAGTCCAATAGTATGTGTTCCTTAATGTTCAGTAGGCCTCATGGTTGGAATATTCACTACAGCAGTCAAGGGAGATGTTAAACAGTGGGGTCACATGATATTTGCACTACTGTCTATGCCAGCAGATCATGTGCTGTTCTTCCCCCAACCCAACACATCAGTGTTCCCATACAAATGCTGTAACAGTAGGTCAGCAATGGTATATCAACAGACCAGGCAATCTCAGGGCTGTGACATAGAACCCGATCACACAGTGTATGTCTCACATAGCGCAGGGATAAGAATGTACATATGTATGTTGTTGATTGTGTGATGAAGGACACAGCTCTGTCTGGCAGCCTGTGTGGCTCAGGTGGCTAGGGATATTAGCATAGGTGATGGTGATGGTGGCTCGAATCTGGATGTATGCACAGCTTTTGCATGTGAGGTATTAATATGCTTGTTTTTCTACAGGCTGTCATACCTCTCAGTTCAAAAAGAATGGGGTTCAAAGGCCCAAAACTAGAGGCAGACAGTACAGACTGTTCTGATTAACCTAGAAAGTTGCTAGCATGAAATTGACTTGCATTATTACAGAATATTTGAAGGATATAAATTCCGATACTCAAATGTTTGTTTGTATTTAGTATTATTCATTGACTTCATTATGCAATAATTTACCCAAACACCACAAATGTACAAGGAACAGGCCAGAAATATGAGGCAAAATTCTGGATATTCTACGAAAATCTGTACAGTTGAGAGATATACAGACTGTCAGTCTGTGTCTGGAGTAACAGTATGAACCTCAGTCACATATTAAGTACAGCAGACAGCTGGTGAATGCCATGGACAACTTGGGGGAAGTGCAGTACTGCAGAAACAGGTGCAGCTGGCAATGTCTGCAACACACAAAATCCCGGACTGGAATACATGTAGGTCTGGCCTGGAGTCACCTTGTAAGTACTGACAGTCCCACTGGGTATGCTCCTACCCTTAAAATGAGCCCAGTTCTGTTGCTTCATCATCAAAATGTCCTGCAATGTGTAAATATGTCTATACATACAGACATATACATATCCGTCTGTCCCTATCTCTCTCTCACATGATTAGTATATCTATAACTATGTACTGTCAAATATATATATATATATATATATATATATATATATATAGCTATATATATTGCAATAATACATAGACTCTCCACATATATCTACATAACACATATACATATTATACACACACACAGCTACATTTATAGAGACATCCCTGTTATAGACAGATATATGCGTGAATGTATTGTCCCACATACCCTATTAATGGCAAGTAAATCTGCACTCACATAGCCATACAGTTGCTCAAAGGAAGCAAACTAAGGGCACAACAGTACACAGTCCGTTCCCCTACAGGCTCTTGTGCCTGCTAGATGTCACCATGTAGACAGGCACAGGTGAGCAGGTCATGTAATGTATAACATTGTCAAAGAACACATGGACATGGCGCAATGTCCATAGCCACAGGTTTGCCTAGCTAACTGCAATCAGCCACATATGGCTATATTGATAACTGTACACACATAGCAAGGATAATAACAGTTATCTCATTGCTAGGACACTAGATGCAGATAACAGTATGAAGCAATACCACTCTGCAGGCCACACATGCTGTGAAACAGAAGCCTAGTTTGTGTAATCCACAAGTACTGTGTCTGCAATCACAAATACAGCAGACATAACCTGTGGTGCATGCGATAAGTACTGTGAGGTATAATGTATAAGACTTGATAGGTAGGGGTTCAAATCTCACTCCAGCCAACTTGGTGTGTGCATATATCCTCCTGCAATGCAACTCACATGCCTTCATGGGCTGCCCACCTGCAATGGCTATGCACTTTTTGGACCTGTAACTAGCTGCTGGCTTCCAAACTGCCCTCCTTTACAAGGCCTGATGATGTCATTCACCTTAAGACCACCAGCTGACCATCTAACATCAGACAAAAGCTGTGGTATGTGCAATAAGTACTGTGAGCTATAGTGTATAAGACTAAATAATTAGGGGTTCTAATCTCACTCCAGACAACTTCATATGTGTGTCTGTTTGTGTGTGTATCCCCCTGCAGCACAACAGACATGCCCTTATGGGCTATCCGCCTGCAATGGTTATGCATTTTTTGGCCCTGTAATTAGTTGCCAGCTTCCAAACTGCCCTCCTCTACAAGGCCTGATGATATCATCCACCTTAAGATCACCGGCTGACAGTCTAACATCAGAAAAAAGCTGTGGTGCATGCAGTAAGTTCTGTGAGCTGTAGTGTATAAAACTAGATAGGTAGGGGTTCTAATCTCACTCCGGCCAACCTGGTGTGTGTGTGCTTGTGTGTGTGTGTGTGTGTGTGTGTGTGTGTGTGTGTGTGTGTGTGTGCGTCTCCCTGCAATGCAACACACATGTTGTATGTGTATATCTCTCCTTGCAACGCAACCGACATGTCCTCATGGGCTGTCCACCTGCAATGGTTATGTACTTTTTGGCACTGTAACTTGCTGCTGGCTTCCAAATTACTCTCATCTACAAAACCTGATGATGTCATCCACCTTAACTCATTCACACCAATGGAGCTCAGGAAGTTTGCACTGTAACTTCCAACGGGCGGAGTATAAGCCTTTTGACAGAATCAAATATGTCCTCACATTTCAAACAAATGTTTATATCTTTGGGACCATGGGGTTATGAAAGAAATATAAATGGCAGACTCTTCATCACAAACTATTTTTATACTGGTAATATTCTTTAGGTTGTAGTCTTAAGCTGAATTTTATAAGTCACAGTAAACACAGTAACAACATATAATATCTCAAAACCCACTCAAGTTCTGTCTGTGTTATGTAGTTGTTGAGATGTTTAGAAAAATGTGAAAATTATATGTATATAAATTGATATCATAAAAACAACAGTTAATATCTATTTCCCTGCACTAGACAGGGGTCAAATATTAATGCAGTTGAGTCTGCCATTATGTAAGCTTTAAGATGAAATCTTTTAAAACTTTGTAAATAACATGGTTTTAGAATTAATGATGCAAATATGCACAAGTAATATTTGACGCCTAGACGCATCAGTAAGCGTTAACTGCAGATGCACCTGGAGGTGTCACTCGGATGTAACGAGTTAAGACCACTGGCTGACAGTCTCACATCAGACAAAAGCCATGGTGCATGCGATAAGTACTGAGGGCTACAGTGTATACGACTAGAGAGGTAGGAGTTCTAATTACACACTGTCCAACTTAGTATGTGTGTATATCTATATGGCATGCCTATGGTAACCTTTGTAACTTAGACATAGGTAGGGTTTAGTATTGCTTTATTTGTAAGGGGTGATGTGGCCCCATGAACGACTGACCACAAACAGGACTGCTGATATCAACAGGCATGATATGTTCTAAACTGATAGTACTAGCAGACATGAAGTGTGTTGTGTGGATTGGGTACTGTGATCTGTAGTGTGTACCAGTACATAGGTAAGTGTTCTAAACTACACGCAGCCAACTTGCACTAAGTGTGTACCTTGGCGTGTCCTGTACACAGTGATTGGAAGTGGTGCTAGCCTGAATGTGGCCATGTTTGTGCGTGAGGCTGTTACAGCATTTTACAACATGTTACAGAGCCATAGGACATGTGAACTTAACTAGCATAATGGCCATACAGCCCTCACAATCAGAGACATCTTTATACCTCTCGGTACAGGATCAGTACATATTGCCCCAGTCCAAGAGGGACTCAGGCAGATACCATGTGTTGAGATGGTTGCCCAGTCAAACATACAGATGGTATGTGCTGAGGTGCACTGAGGTGCTCTGTGTGCCATTAAGCAGGGTTCTGTTTCTAGGGTTTGTTTAACTCATTACAGCCGAGGGCACCTCCAGATATTTCTGCAGTTACCTCCTACTGTGCCGCTAGGCATCAAATATTGCTTGTCCGTATTTACATTAATAATTCTAAAAGCATGCTACATGCAGTGTATCAGAATATTTTATCTTGAAGCATACATGATGGCAAAACATTGTATTGATGTCTGACCTCTGTCAATGAGTACTTGTTAGAACTGTAAGGTGATAACTTCATTTTTAAAGGTTTACGCTACATCCACTGGGAGTTAAAGGTAAATACTCAAAAAAGCTGTATTAGAGTGAATGAGTTAAGTTTGCTAGACAAATGTTTCTCACAAGCATGTAGTACTAACATCACATAGTAGGTTAATGTCTTTACAGTGCGTCATCTATCTACTATGCTTCCTACAGATAGGCAGCATATGTACTCCAGCAGGGTCACACCTTGTCCTGTATGCAAGGCAAAGATCACCTCTGAGTAGTCTATATGCCATAGGTAGCAATGACACTCATTGCAGATGATCAGCAGTGAGAACATACTAAAGATGTAAAGTGACATTGTGAGGGATCATACTGTTGTGTGCATGTGCCAGTACAGCTTGGAAAGGTACTGCAACAAATGGCCATTGCACTCAGATATTGGCATGCTGAGGGAAGGGTATGTGGAGGTTATGAGTATGTCACCTACTGGTGACTGTGGTCTCAGCTATGCCATGTAATACCTGCCATACCACTGTAGAGACATGGTGATCTGAAGCACATTAGGTGCAAACCTGTGTGGCCAGGTCTGTGTACCCACTTTTCACCCCTGAGTATGTATTCACATGTTGAGACTGATGTGCTACCAACTGGGAACAATACTGTAGTGTCCAAACACCACACACACTTGAGCCATTACACATGAAGGTATGGACGGACACACAGTACTGTACCCCTTGATGGTCACTGTCCGTTAGGATGTGGGGATAAAGTCACTGTTGTACCACTTATACCAACAGATTTTGGGTGTAAATCTCAGACTGTCACTGTTATACTGAATGTGGCAGCCAGCACAACTATCATTGTGTGCAATGTCACCCTTTCCATGTCACCACACAGGCATATCCTACAACTGTAGCAGCCACACAGATGCTATGGCACACCAATACACAGTGTAGATAACATGTCCTATGGAGTCCGTGTCATGACCATACAAATGTAGTCCATCTTCTAAATGCTTTGAAGCTGATGTGTATGTCCTCATACAGGGAGGTGTCAGATCCCACTGTGTAACTCCCGCGTTGCCATGATAGGAATAACACATCTCACGTGTTCGACACACCTGCAACATCAACGTGGTATACATACTACATACTGGGGAGACTGCTGTGTAAAACAGACAGTACACCTTTATTTTACATTTTTACATTTATTTATTTATTTTACATTTGTTGACCGGGCAAGTCTAGCTGGATACATGTCCTTTTTCAGTAGAGGCCCGGGGAGAAAAGCTCCCGCAATTAACAGAAGTATCACACTACAATTAGATAGAAGAAACTACATTAATATAATAATAAAACAATAACAACATCTAAATATACATGCTGATAGTTTGGCCTTACTTGAAACAGGTCCCCCATGCATGTCAAGCATACATTTGCTGTGACACACATCATGTGCAGGTTAAACAATGGGATGCAGAACATGACAAGCATAAGTGATATCAGCCAACTGTCTGAACTGGACACAGGATATTTGTAGATGGGTCAGCTCCATCACTACAGCTTGTAGATGTGTAAGTTCCAAAAACCCAGGTGACATGTATCAATAGTAGTAGACCTTATCACAAATTATGCATTCATGAGTATGCTGACTGCTGCTATTGTCCTTATTAGACTGTTATACACATATGAACCTATGGAGCCTTGCACGTATATTGCTGTACATTGATGAAGTCATATTTCTGCTGTGCTGCCATGCTGTCCTGTGCAGCTTTATTGCCACCATGTGTCATGTCCATAGGTTATCCCCTCAGACTCCTGGAACAGAAACATACACAGGTCCATGACACACCTGTCATTGGGTAACAATGCCACCAGTGCAACATCATACAACATAAAGTACACAAAAATATGTTGCAGCTAGAGCATCTTCTGCATGGAGACATGCGTGAATGGGTGTACCTTCATTGAAGGTTGTGCGTCAGGGCTGGTACTTGGCACATAAAAATCAACTACCAATCATTAGCGGACCGGAGTTCCGCTCTGGCGACCCCTAACTGGGAAAAGCTGAAAGATACAACAACAACTCATGACACATAGCAGCGCACAGTATCTGTTGATGACCACTACAAATGGCATGGCAAAACAATACTGCATTACACAAGTACATGTCAAGTAATACAGTCACCCTGTGCATCAGACACATAGTGTCATTTCCCTGTATTAATGGGAAGGATGACAGGGATGTGGCACAGGTATCATCACTTGCACAGGGTGTTGTGTCTGGGTGCTGGAGGCCTAGGCTGGCTCAAACAGTTGACAGCATGTGTGTGAGTCAGGAAGGGGAGTGGGATAGATGGACCATGGAGAGGTGCTGTGTGTCTGTGTAGGTGACCTGCATGTGACAGTGGTGTGTGAGTGTGTGTGTGTACCCAGTCAGCCTCAGTGCTAGCCCTACACATGTGTATGTTGGACAGCTGTGGATCGTACATGGTAGAGTTGACAGTTCACCATCTGCAGCCCTGAACATGGGAACTGGCTCTGCCAGGAGTTGCACTGGCACCACCATGCCCAATGTCAGACATGGTGCTAGTACCTGATGGTGACTGCTGTCGGCTGGGACCGTGTCCCCCACAGGACCACCCAGGACCACAAGCCCATGGCCTGCCATGTCATAGTGTGGAGAGCACACTCCCCTCTGTAGCACTGGATGCTACTATGACAGCATGACTGTGCATGGCCATGTGAACTCTCAGCAGATGGTGTTGCTGACCTATGTCCATGGGTCCAACACCCAACTCCAACCAGATGTTCCAGCACAGACAATGTGGGGCCCAAGACAGACACTGTATCAACCTACCATCTGTCCACTGCATCAGTGAACCAATCAAGGGTGTCCCCAGTGCGGTGGTGGCAGTCACTGATGGCAGACTGCATAGCCGCCAGATGCTGTTAAAGACTGGGGGGGGTGTAGGGTGACAGAGGCAATTAGTAAACTAAAAAGGGTAATTTTTTTATAACTATTTTCTACCACAAGATAGGTTCACTTGGAGGACATTTTAAGCTTAGCTAATTCCCTTTTAGTGCTTGAATTAACATTTTCTGATAGGTCTTAGCTATCCCCATGGCTGATAATTGTATATTAGCCCTTGTGAGAACAACTGTGATCATATCATAGATAATTTGAGGGGGCCATGTAATGGATGCAGCATTTAGAAACTGCCTCTATCCATTAATGGCATGAGGTGAAATCCCGGAGTATATTTTCTATTACCCATCCTTAGATCCAAATTGCATTTGAATATGGATGGATGAGCATGTCTTTATTTTATGGATAGTTTGTTCCGTAACAGTGGTAGCCTCTGTGATATATATCCATCTCTCCACAACATTCAGTTTAGATACCTGGACTGAGTATTTCTGATGCCATTTGACTTGTTGATGCTCAGTATTATGTCGGAGGACGCTTTGTATGCCAGACATGTCACCTCTAAGCACTCTGTAGGATACTGAGTATAATAATAAATCTTTGATGTGGTCCAAGCAAGACCTATTGTTTACGACTTGTATACTTTTAGTAAGGTATCTCTGAAGATATTCCAATTGTTGCATGGGGCTGGACAGATACAAGCCAAAGTGGACATTCTACAAATTGATTGACATAATGAGAGCTTTGTAAAGGGGGACAACAACATCTCTAGATCTAGTCACAATCAATTTCTTTATAAGCTGTGCAATATAGAAAGGCTTTCTTATGACTCTGGGCACATGTTGGTCAAAAGTTAGGTCACTGTACACACACGTTTCTAAATACTAAACGATTGTATCAGTTCTCAGAGGGCATTGTCATGATTTTGACACCAGTTATTTGGGACAAACCTTTCTGCATGATGGTTAAGTCATTTGGGGATTCAATAACTTCTCCTAGCTTGCAGTCATCTCAAACTTAGCCGGCCAAAGCTCTTTGGTATTTCCTTTTACTTTTGAGATGTATATACCATACTCTCAGCACCGAACCCTGGGGGACTCCATTGGTGACTGGTCTCTTCCCCTGTTATGATCACCTGCATCCTGTGAGCCAAGTTAGCAATGCAGCTGGTGATATAAGTGTTTGCTCCTACAGTATTTATCTTTTGCACTACACCTGAGTAGGGGATTGTGTCAAAAGGCTTGGCCAGGCCAAGGTAATGTGGTGTGAACTGTTTTACCTTCATCCACTGCTTTGGTAACAAGAGTAAAGCTTAACATTTGCCCATGATTTTGAGCCTTTCCCACTTTCCTCTGGGCTGTTTTCAAACACATTTTTAGGGCCATGCATACATGTTTGCATTCCTTGAGTCACCTTCCTGATTGTATTAAATTATTTTCCTTGTATAATACAGCACACTTGTTAGACTTAAGTTAGAGCACATTTTAAATGTATTGTTTAAACATTTTTCCAGTAGGCAATGAAACAAAAATGCATGCACCAATAATGACAAAAATGCCCTATTCAGAACATTTCCATGATAACAGTCTACTTCTACACACAACATATAAATACAGAATCACAGTAGTGTAAGCCATAGGCATGTTGCACAGCTTCTTGAACTTATTTTCAATTGGGAGAGGGCAAAAGGCCAAAAACCAGGGACGCATTTTAAACATTGCTTGTATTATTTTGGAAAGTTGCTTGCATAAAATGTTGTGTTACAACCATGCATTTTACTGCTAAGTCTTGAACCCAGAACCTTGTGCACTACAGTTAGAGCAACATACCACTAAGCTAAACCAGCAGTTGCTTGAAAGAAAGGAAGATGAACTTAAATGGCTATCATATCATTTAGTGAATTCAGTTCTCACTTCTCACCATAGCTCTCAACCTCTTAGCACATAAATACAGAACAAAGCCAATAATGGGGGAATACAGCCCTCAAATAGGGACACATTTCAAATAATGATTTTATAACCTTAGAAAATTGCTAGAATAAAAGGTTTTGTTTTACCACTCCTGAAAACAAGAGGAACAGAACAAAAATGTGAGGCATGAGTTCACAAGTGATGGTAGCTAGGGACTTTAGGCTTTTTTTACCTGTACCCAAGCTACAGGGTTTGAACCTGAGTACCTCTAGCCACCAGATGTATCCTGTTGGGGGCATACACACTCACACACACACACACACACACACACACACACACACACACACACACACACACTGAAAAGGGAGTCCAGACTCTGTCCTCCCAGCAGATAAGCAGCAGCCAAATAAAACTGTTTCTGTTCCCACTCGCAAAGCCTGGAAATATGTGCACCACGCGATGACATCAGCTAATTCGGGACAGTTGGGAGGTTGGATGATCTGCAAAAGTGGGGGGGCTCCCCTACCCCCCTTGCTCTATGGTTCCTGTGCCCATGGCAGACTGTGCTACATCCATAAGCATACGCCTGGTGTTCCATTCAGAATGTGCCTGTGCCTCCATGATGGCTCAAAACATGCACTGAGTGACCAGTGATGTGACACCTGCAACAGGTGGTGGATGGACAGCAGTCCTCCTACAAGCACCCCTGTCAATCTGCCTGTTTAGGACCTCACCAGCTCTCTGACTATGGCCAGTGTCTACACTTACTGGAGCTATAGTTGCCACACTTTCCTGTGCAATGTCTCCACCTTCTGACTCTCCAGTATCTGTGGCCTGTGGGGACTGGGTATGTGTGGGCATACTGACTGTGTGGTGACAATGGGGCAGAAGAGGGATGTCAACCTCTGGGACAGATTCAGCCCCCAACAACCCCACCTGTGCATCACTGTAGCCACTCATCATCAGAGTCCAAAGAGACACTGACATCAGGTTGTGTGGGGGAGAGACTCCAACCCCTCTGATCACCTATGAAAACTAAGACAAAAGCAGTACATTACTACCTGCACTATTATGTATGGAAAATCCACCAAGAGTCATAATAATGAGGATCAGCAACTGCATTAACAGTCTCACATCTTCTCATCTCCGCTTTCATACATAACAGACCTCCTCACAACAAAATACACATTCAACTCAAGGCCTGTATAACAAGCACATCAGGAAAATCAAGTGAAACTTGATCAATACAATTTACCTTTTAGTTATTCAATATGAAACTATACTTGATAAAACAACACATAAAACCCAGTACACCTATCTTAACAGATATATACAAATACAGGTTTCAATGCCTAAGATATGTACCACCAGCCTTTCATTTTTTAAAAGGCATGTCAGATTAATTGCCTCATTTAATCCAAGAGGCTTATTCACTCTTAACTATAACTGCAAAAGTGTTTCTGTTCAACTACATGCCTCTGATTACCCACTCTAAGAACCTTAGCTAAATGTTCCAGAATGGAACATATAAACATTCTACTCTGGTTGCACATAAACCTAGGTGTACACAAGGCATTATTCTGGCCCTTAACTTTAATAGGATATATATGCTGTAACAAAACAGTATCAAGCTTACCAGGAGCAGGACCATGGCCTTGGACAACACCTGACAGACCTGTAAAAAGTTCAGGGTGAGGTACAGTCAGTACCACTGCATGTTGCAGTACAACAAGGTAATACATGCATATATTTCACTTGTACAGTAGCTACTGTGTTACTTGATGTATTGATAACATTCTGTGTATGAGTGTACAACTGAGTTTAGACCCCACCCCACTCTAAAGCAGATTGACCTGACACCCACATAAAAGTATGTACAGCCTGACACAATGACTGATATAGTATTACAGTGATTCTTATAGTAAGCTTACCTTTATGCACCTCTGGTGTGGACACTGTGGCACCCACTTCCACAATGTATGGTGTGATGGATACCTGGGAGCTGTCTTGTGTTCCTAGGTTCCCCAGGAATTCCTCAGTGGCTGAGAGTGTTTTTTCTGCTGCAGGCCCTCCACCAATGATGGCATGATCCCTGGCTACATCAGCTGCATTCACCATGTCTGTTGCACAATGTTGAACCTGCTCATATGTCCTGTCTTGGTGGCTACTGCCATTGACATCCCAGATGAGGTTTGCCCACAGTGTAGCCCACTGTTCCCTGTTATGCCTCCCCCTGGATAACAGGATGTGAAGATGCTGCCTTAGTTCTTCAAGTATTATTTCATTCTCTGCATCTGAGAAGGGGACATGGCATCTACGGTACATTATTCCTGAAAGACAACATAAGGGGAGCACATTACAGGATCAGATATATGGACGTCCACTATGTACAGATACAACAAGTACAAAATGGTTGGCACTATCCACTGCTTGCTCACACATCATATCCCACAGTGTGACAACATACTATGTGTATGGATACAACCGAGATAGTATCAATACTGAGGTATTTCCCTGCGTGTCATGAGAGATTCTGCTGTATGATCATACAGCCCACACTCCAGTCTACTGTGGTGTGTCCCTAAGGTCAACCACCCAATAATATGTCATAAGACCAGTACCAGTTAAATAGCAGTGTGCTATTACAATCACTATAAAGGGACAGCCTAATAACACCAGTGTGCTACAATGGCAAAAGACAATGCGACCTTGAAGTATTGTACATCCCTTGTAGGTGTAAGACAGCAGGATATCCATGACATGTCATTACCAAAGGTCTAGCACAGGCTTACTACTGTAATCCCTATTCCCCATACCTCTATCCACCCATCTGCATCCTGTTATACACAAAAAACAGCTACATACCTGGTAGAGTGCAGTACTCCTCTGTTGAAATGTGCTACTAGTAATGTTTTGCAAAGGCATGCTCTGTGTGAGGAAAGTCTCATACAGAATATTTCGCTATAGCCAGCTGCTTGCATTTTTAACATGCTTCACATTAGCAGGTAATTGCCTCTGAACCAATCTGTGGCGCTGATATGCTAATTACAACCAAAACAGCTGAATTGTACTATCATTAGCCAATGATATGCAACCACTGTGCAATAGGGTCTATATTACAACCACAAAAACTCATAGGTTCATAGGTTCATAGGTTGGTACTAGGCTATCGGCCCTAAGGCCTATGCAAGCCTAGCCATAACAGTTCCCTGGAAATTTTTTCCCACAATATTTACTTCTCTGGGCCCCTGTCTAGCAGGGCAACTGACATGATCCCTGGGGTGAATTTCCTATCTCCCATCCAATCATCAAGGTTCCTTTTGAAGAGGGCCAATGAGGTGCTCTGCTTGACATGTATGGGCAGTCTATTCCTGAGTATGGGGAGTCTCTGGGTCAGGAACCTATCCCTCCAACATGTTTTGTTCATTATGATGATAAGGTTTAGATCCCTGGAGTGTGTGGCTCTGAGGGATTGGGATTTCTTTAAGTGGAGCATGTCCAACAGCTCAGGGTTTGACATGACCTTGTATGTTAAGCAGAGATCGCCTCTGAGTAGACGATATGCCACAGAGTATAGCTGGAGTTTTTAGACGGTCAGCATATGGCATCTGCTTTAGGCCTGTGATTCTTTTAGTGAGGTATTTCTGTGGCCTTTCCAGCTGTTGCAGATGTCTTGTGAGGTACATACCAAGTGGGGCATTATACTCTATAATGGGTCTAATGAGAGATGAGTACAGTGGGACAATGACCTCCTTTTTTCTGGATGAAAAGCCCTTAGTGATGAGGTGTGCCATGTAGAAGGATTTCCTGACTGTTGTGGTGATGTGGTTATCGAAAGTGAGACCACTGTCCACTTGTGTCCCTAAATCTCTCATCACACTTTTGATGTTTAGTGTCCTGCCACCTATGTGGTAGTTCATGGGTACATGTTTTTTTTCCAAAGGGGATGACTATACATTTCTTGGCATTAAGCTTGAGCCCATGGCTCTGGCACCAGGCATCTGTTTCTGTAAGGCCCTTTTGTAGAATATCCACATCATTTGGGGATTCAATAATGGCTCCCAGTTTGCAGTCATCTGCTAACTTTGTTAGCCAGAGTCCCTTAGTGTTGGCCTGTACTTCAGAGAAGTAGATGCCAAACAAGACTGTTCCCAGGACTGAATCCTGAGGTACTCCACTTGTTACTTGTCTGGAGCTGGATTTGGAGTCGGCTACTTTTACAGTTTGGGTTCTGTCAGTAAGCCAGTTGGCAACCTATTGAGTGACGTAGGAATTTATGCCCAGCTTAATAAGTTCATCTATGATTCCAGAGTGGGGGATGGTGTTCAAGGCCTTAGCGAGGTCCAGATAGGCTGTGTGGACCTCCTTACCCTCGTCCACAGCTCTGGAGACTGACTCGAAGAAGTCAATCAAATTCAGGAGACAAGATCGGCCCTTGACAAACCCAAACTGGGTGGGGTCCAGTGTCTGGAGGTTGCCAATGTCTTTGTTTATAAGTTCCATGATAATGCGTTCCATGCCCTTGCAGATCAGGCTTGTCAGACTGATGGGACGGTAGTTCCTGGGATCCAAGGTGGATCCTCCCTTGTGGAGCGGGATAACTGTAGCTTTGTGCCACTTAGTGGGCACGAAGCCTGAGGTGAGGCTATGATTAAACATGACACTTAGGTGGGGTGCCAGTTCATTTTGTAGTTCATGTAGTACACAGCCTGGGATGTCATCTGGCCCCATGGATGCTGTATTCTTAGCTTTGGAGAGTGCTGTTTCTATCTGTGTGGCTGTGATTATCAGAATTTGGCAATCTTTTGGTATTGAGATGGGCCCTTTAGGGGGTGAGAGGGGAGTGAAGTTGGCACTAAATCGATCTGCCAGGATATTGGCAATATACTTGGGATCAGTATATTTAATGCCACTTTGGTGTAGTTCAGAGCAGATCTGAGCATTGCCATTTAGATTCTTGACATAACTATAGAATGCCTTGTGGTTGTCTTTGGAATCTTTGGCAATTTTATTTTCGTAACTAGCTTTTGAGGATTTTATGAGGGATCTCAGCTTCTTGCTGAGGCTGGTGAGGGAGTTTTTTGCATCCTGGGATTTTCCTCTTTTCTGCAACAGTTTTTTCCTTCTGTTGTATAGTTTGTTTATAGCAGGGGACCACTAGATTGGCTTCCTTTTTTTGGAGAAGAGCATCTTGGTTCTATTTGGGATAGCACGATTCATGCACGAGTGGATGTGCTCGTACAGTGCCTTAGTGTAGGATTCTGCAGTCGAACTTTCAGATCCCGTCTGCATGGGTGTTGTGAAGTTTGTCACTTCTGACTTCAGTAGCATGAAGTTGGCTTTGGAGAATTTTTTTAAGGAGGTTTTCTTACTGGGGGGTGGTTTGGGATGTGAATGTCAAGGGTGATTTGCTTATGGTCAGACCTGACCAGTGAGGAGGTGACCACTGGTGTGGAGCATCTATCTCCCATGTTGGTAATGACCAGGTCTAGGATATTGGAGCCCCTGGTGGGACAATGGATTAGTTGATCCAGGGCATTGGAATTTATGAATTCCAAGAACCATTGGGAAAAGGAGTGGGTACCCAGGTAGTTTTCCCAATTAATGGTAGGGTAGTAGAAATCACCTAATATTAGGGTGTTTGGTTGTATCTTAATATTTTCCAGTATGTTTAGGAAGGTGTAGTGAGAATCTTGGGGTATGGTGGGGGATCTGTAGCAGGCTACAATTTGGATTGCAGTCTTACTTAGTGTTGCACCTGGAGAACTTCAAATGCATTGTGTTGGGCAACTAGCCTGGAGGTGTGAATATCCTTGGCGAATATGGACACTCCTCCACCTTTAGTGTTTTGGTCTTGGTTTTGTGGCCGAAAAGTGTGGTAAGAATTGCAGCCTGGTATTGCAGGGGTGCTATCTGGAGCCTTGAACCAGGTCTCAGTCACTGCACAGATATCAATGCTCTCCATTTTTAGGAGTGCACTCAGTTCAGTGAACAGCTTTTACATGGAAAATGCCATTCATCTAACTTGCTCTTGCAGGGGCTGTGTCCCCCACATCCCCTGCTAATTATATATACCGACTCTGAGATTGCACTATAGTGAGAAAAGGGCAAATTTTCTGATCTTCACTGTACCACAATCCCACTATAGCAGTTCGCTGAACAACATTTTCAATGTAAAATGTTGTTTGCTGAACTGACTCTTCGAACATGTAATATAGACCCTGTGCAATATGTAAGGCCTTCAAGTAGACCAGGGCCTCTTTCTTAGCTGTTGAGAGGGACATCACTGGGGTGAGGAGACAACATTGTTGCAGAGGGTAGGTCTGCAGCAGAAACCTTTACATAGAGCTGTGTGTACCACAGGCTACAGCTGCTGCTGCAGGTAATAGACATAGGCAGAGAGTCTGAACACTTTGGAGTACAACAAGCTGTAGGTGTATCTGTGACGGCTGTGTCAGTCTTGTTGTAGAGGCAGAGCCAGGATGAGGATACCCTTTACACTCCAATTAAAGCATGTGTTTAAGGTACGTATGTTAATAAACTGTGTCAAGTACTAGGTGACATATAGTAATGTTATAGGGATATATGAAGTGTGTCCCTACCTGCAGGCCTGTGACTTCCAGCACTGAAAAGCAATTATTTAGTTTGCAATGTTTTGTGTGGATAAAGAGTGCACAAGTCATTCATTAATTGCTGTCTTCACAATAATGTAATTGAAATGCAACACAACACTGGATTGAACCCAGGACTGTGCGTGGCAAAATGTACTGCATTTAACAAGCTGCACTACTCAGTCACTGCTACAGCTGGTGTATTTGCAAGATATATGTGCACACATATTTATTTATTTTACATTTGTTTACCGGGAAAGTCCGACTGCATACAGGTCCATTTTCCGCGGAGGCCCGGTGAGAAAAGCTCCACAGTACAATACAGTACATGAGAGAAGAGAAAATCAAGCATACGTATAGCAATCATGCACAATATGTTAGAGATTAACAATTTATATAGTAGACAATCATTGAGGTATATAATAAACTTAAAACAGCATTTGTATTATTTTTACAGTTATAAGTTTTGTCAAGTAAATATCAATGGGTTCACAAGCTTTCAGGGGAACTGTTTATATGTAGCTATAACACAAAAACATTCTCTTGGTTTGGTTTAGCCTGGTGAGTGGCATGAACATAGCCAGTCACTTAAATTGTGGATTTTCAGGAGTTTTTTGAAATGAATAAAGGAGGTGGTAGAAGTTATTTTGCTTGGTGGTGTGTTCTAGGTTTTAGCAATGGTGCTGGCAAAGAGGGATTTACCGGCATCATTTTTATGTTGGATGACTTTTATGAGGCTCTGGTTACTAGATCTTAAGGCTTTAGAGGGAATGTGAGGCTGAATTAGATGCTTAAGTGCTGGGGTTTTCTCAGGAAGGTAGTACAGTTTGTGTGCTATAGAGAGTTAATTGAGTAGAAGTATATGAGGCAACACAAGCCAGTTGAGTTGCTTAAGGGATAGACAGTGGTGGAACTTATATGAGGCTTCAGTAGCAAACCTGGCAATCCTGTTGTAGCAAGATTCCATTTTATTTACATCAGGTTGGCAGAGATTAGTAAAGATGGGAGAGGCATAGAGGAGGGTGAATAGACGATGAGTCCTTGCGATGGTTGCGTTGGTGTGTTTAGTCATAAACTGTTTGTTCCTGTAGAGGAGTCCAAGATTTTTATTAACTTTCTTGATGCTTTATGCTATGTGGATGTCGAACCTCAGGTTATTGTCTATTTCTACACCTAGCAGTTTAGTGTGTGTGGTTGGACTAATTTGAATGTTTTCTTTAGAGTAGATGGTGAAATAACTATTTAGGGGAGGAGATCTGCGCTGGCTGAAAATAATTACTTTGTTTTTTTTTTTTTGGGATTAAGAAGAAATTTGATGTTAGTGAACCAAGTTTCGGTTAGGGTGAAGTTATTTTGGATTAGGGTCTGTAGTTCACTTAGGGTGGGGGCAACACATATAAGGGTGGTGTCATCTGCATATTGTACTATTGAGGCAGTGGGTGAGGATGAATAGATCTTGTTAGTAAATAAACAGAACAGCAAAGGGCCAAGGATGGCTCCATGATGGACTCCTATGGTAACTGGTAACAGGGGGGACAGTTGTCCCTGCCATAGGACTGCTTGCTGACAGCCAGATAAGTAGCTGTTGAACCATGATATAGAAGGGTGACATATTTAGGGTAGATAAAGTTTCAAGAAGCATACTGTGATTTACCATGTCAAAGGCTTTTAATAAGTCTAAGAATATGGAAGAAACAAATAGACCCTTGTTTCTATGGTGGTTAACTATATTGGTGAATGATAGTAATGCTGTGTTGGTGCTATGGGAAGCTCTAAAGCCATGCTGGGATATGGAGAGTAGGCTGTTATTTTGGAGGTACTGCATTAGTTGAGTATGAACAACTCTTTCTAATATTTTGGATAGAGATGATAGGATTGCTATTAGGTGATAGTTGGTGAGCTCTAAGGAGTTACATCCTTTGTGCAGTGGAATAATATGTGATGTTTTCCATGAGGTGGGACCTTTGTATTCTAATAGAGATTTATTTATGAGAATAGAGACAGAATAGGCTATAGCTGATATCTGAAGGAAGTCTGTTGGTAGTATATCAGCTGCTAGAGTGATTGGTTTAAGTTTCCTAAGGAGTTTAGAAATTGCCTTGGTGGACATGGAGTGAAGGTTAAAACTGGGGGTATTGTTTTGTTTATTGGGATGGGTTGGGGTAGTTATTGGTGAAGGGCTGCTAATGCTATTTTGAGCACTGGCAAGGGTCTGGACTGTTTCAATAAAGAATTTAAATTGATTAGGAATGTTTTCATGCTTATTTGGTAGCACAGTGGTTGGAGTAGTGGACTTTCCTGGGTGTAGTGTACCATTTATTGTGGACCAGAATTTTTTGGGGTTGTGAGCATATTTTTCTTGCATATTTTTATAGTAGCTAGATTTGTCTAGTTTGATTTGTGTTTTAGCTTTGTTATGGAGCTCTAAATAGTTTTGTCTCAAAGTAGTGGTTTTGTTTTTTTGATATTGAATCCAGGCCTTGTCCCTTTCTTTCATTATAGTTTTAGTATCCTTTTTTAGCCATTGGGCATAGCTAGTTTTTATTCTAATGGTTCTGGGGGTGCATGATGATTTAAGATTTTTAAGAAGATTGTGTTAAAGTATTCAACGGCTTTTTCTAGAGATAGTTATTTTAGGGGAGTCCAGTTGCAGCTTTCTAGTTCATTGATGAAGTCAGTAGCTATAAAAGTCTTTTTGTTACAAACTACTCTCAGGATAGTTTGGCTGATGGTTTGGGATCTGTTCCTAATTAGGTAGGTTGGATGATGGTCACTTAGGGTATCTGGAAGACAGCCAGATTATTGTGCAAGAGTGGTGTCAGATACCAGGATCCAGTCTAAGATGGACTGGTGTTTGGATGTTTTGTCAATTCTAGTGGGGGTAGTTATAGTTTGGGTAAACCTCTGGAGGTTAATAAAGGCAGAGGGATTATGACTGGAGCAGTTAAGCCAGTCAATATTGAAGTCCCCTAATAGTATGGTTTCATGTGGTAGAGAGATGGAGATCCATTTAAGCAGGCTTTCCATTACAGTGATGTTACTGCTTGGTGGGATATAGCCACCTGCAATAATTATGTGTTTGTTGGAATTTATTTTTAATTTGGCAAGGATTAGTTCTACATCTCTGACTTCTTGGATATTATAATCTAGTTGTTCTATGGTGAGATGATTTTGGAATAATATTGCAACACCTCCACCCTTTTTCTGTAATCTGTCTCTTCGGATAATATTGTAACCAGGGACAGTAATCTCATTATTATGGTGTTGTGGTTTGAGCCATGTTTCAGTTAACACAGCAATATCTGGTCTGTATAGAGCTAGTAGAACATGAAGGCCCTGAATTTTGTTAAGTATACTTCTTGCATTAATGTTTAAGAAGAGGAGAGCTGAGATAGGTTTGTGGTCTAGGGGATGTAGCTGATTTGAGTTTGGGTTGGCTGATGTTTTAGGTCCTGGATTGGGGTGTATGTCTCCACTACAAGTGAGTTTATGGAGTAGGTGTAAATAGAGTTCAATTAATTTGTGAATAATTTTAGTTTGTCTTTGAGAACAGTTGGGGTTAGTTTTGATTGTTGGTTTATTGCATGAGTAAGAGAAGGCTTGGGAGGAGGTAAGTTTGCATGGTGATATAGGGAAATGTTTTAGTTTGATGGGATTGGCTATGGATTCTGTTTGCCATGGGGATGTGGTGTGGTTATGTAGGTGACTGTGGTAGTAGGACAGGATGGAAAGCAGGAGTAGGGTGAAGATTATTAATGGATAGAATGATGTTTTTGGTAGTTGGGTTGGATGTGTGTAACTCATGTTATTTAGTTTCAGAAGAAAAGGGTGTATGCAAGGGTAATATCTAAAACTGTATGAGATTGGTGTTGTATTAAAGGTACACTGTAAGAGGAGTGGTGGAGTTTGTTGTTGATGGGGATAAGAGATTTGAAAGGATAGGTATTTGAGAGTGTAAGAATTTATAATGGGAGTTGTCTATACCTACAGGTTGAAGTGATGTTAGTGATATATAGGGTGTGAGAAACATTTTCTACATCCATCAGTATGTGCATGGCTTTATATGGATATATTTCTGCACCAGAGTCCCACTTGAACGCGTATTATGCCATTAATGCCTTAGCAGTAGACTTTCTACATGTTGCTAATAAAAGGGCACATTTACCTGCTATCACAGGCCTCAGTTACATCCATTATCATGTCTTTGGCTGTCTAGTTGAGTACTATTGCACCAGAGTCCAAGGTACACTCCTATTTTTTTTTATTACATTTTATTCTAGTTTGCTCAGAGTGGCGTGGTGCGCAGCTCCACTGAAAAACACCTAATGACTGTAATTGGCAATTACTATGTTTTGTTTAAACCACCTGTTTAATTAAGAGTTGTGTGGTGTGGCGGGTTAATGCAATGTGCTGCAGGTGTGATGGGCTTGGGTTCAAAACATGGCAGAGATGTTTATTTTGTACATGTCTTACAATGTTATAAACACATATAGTCATTATAGCTCTATTTAGTTGAGCTTAGTGAAGCTGCGCAATGAGGCGCGTCGCACAGCACCTTACTAAAAGTATAAAGAAAAGACAAAAGAGAAAATAGGAAAGTGGTGAAATGGGGGCAAACAAGAGGAAAACATAGTGACAGGCAAGGAGAGATATGCAGGAACGGTTTAGGAAAGAACCATAGCTATCCATTTCTTGTACAGCAACAACTGTGCACTTTGACAGAATGTGTAGATGAATTTGGGCTCTCAAACCCCAGAGAGAAGGGTGTGGACAACATAACTGCATTGTCACCCCCAATTGGGCCAAATTACATATGTCCAGTGGAAACCTGTGTGAAATGGAGAGCTATGTATGGGACAAAATTGTTTTGTTTTTTGGGATAGGTGACCATTTTTTTTAAGGTGAGAGTGGAATGTTGGGGAAGGGACATAGGTACGTGTGGGGAAGGTAAGTTGGGTAGGTGAGGATGCATTTGCAAACAGACAAGACAGCAGGCAGGAGTAGTGTGTGACACATGAGGGGGGTGAACACCTTAGATAGAGAGGGTGGTGTGGAATTTAAGTCCCATGTACCTCCAAGCAGCAGCAGCATGACTCACATCCCCACTCATGGGACTGTTGGAACTGCTCTTTCACTGCCCTGGGGGTTGCAGAGCTGGTGGCTGGGCATCGGGTGAGGCTGCCCCACCAGGTTGGCCAGCATGTATTCAATCTGGCACAGGTGGTGGTCATAGCCATGGTGGACTATCCTGCGCATGAAGGCTGGCAGCTCAGCCAGGGTAATAACTCTCCCTCTGCAACCGCTACCAGAGGAGGACCCATCCCCATCCCATGGGGTGGCTTTACCTGATGCCACAGGTATTGTAGAGGCAGCAGAGGGGGCACCACTGGTTTGGGTCCCAGATGTGCTGGGACCTGGTGCCACGGCCAGTTAAGGCAAGGTAGGGGGATCAGCTAGAACCGACCTAATTTGATGTGCTGTGGTAATTGAGGTATAGCAGTAAGTTAAGGTTAGTTATGAGCAAATCATTATTAGTATTAATAGCATGGAACATCATTTTAATTAATCCAGATATGTAGCAATGTATATTTTGTATGACACAGCATTAAATAACAGAACAGTCAGTATGTTAACAGCATGCCAGTAACAGTTAAAACATAAGGGCAACCACACAGTTTATTTAACAAGATATATTGATAGGAAAGCATAATAACACATAACAATAATAAACTACATAAGGCCAACAAAAAATAAGATATGTCAATATGAAAGTATGATAACATATAACAATAATAAACCACATTTCCCAAAATATAGTTATTTTAATAATATATTTTAATAGTAAGCCATAATAATGCATAATAATATTAAATACATGCAGATAAGGTGTGGGGAGAGAATGAAAAACAGTTCATTATTGGCATTGCAGATTATATCCAAGAAAACAGTGGTAATATTATAGGTTCATAGGTTCATAGGTTGGTACTAGGCTATCAGCCCTAGGGCCTATACAAGCCTAGCCATAACAATTCCCAGGCTATTTCTTCCCACACTATGTACTTCCCTGGACCCCTGTCTAGCAGGGCGACTGACGTGATCCCCGGGGTGAATTTCCTTTCTCCTATTAACTCTACAGTTGTGTATTGTCAGTTTTGACAGTGACTGCAAGTCTCTGATAGGTGATGTAGCACATACATACCTCTCAAGCTGTTTCATGGGACAGTATGGGCCAAGCAATAACAAATGCAGGTACACAACTAGACAGAACACTTGCATATCATGTGGACTTATATAACTACCAAGGTGTACTGTAGGCAGATTTGGTAATACTTTAGATTCCAGGTAATCATTTCTGTGGTAATTCTATGACAGACTGATTACACAATATTAATTACAGTATGAGAAATCTTAACACTTAAGAGGCATTTTTGTGTACAGTTCATAAACTAGACAGCTGTCATTCCTTAGTTGCCAGGCATGGGAATAGAACCCAATAACTGTGACTGCAGGCGACATCAGGAAATAATGTAATAACTGACTGCAACAACTTAATACAGACATGCAAGGAATACAGCCATACTGAAAGTAGACTGATTTATTTATGAATCAGCAATGTCGGTGAACACGTTATTCTTACTGATTTTAAAACTCTGTCAAATCTAAACACAATATCTGCTCATAACATGGGCGACTTCACTCATATACCTTTTGTTCCTGGGGAGAGAGAAAATGTGTGTATTATGTGACTGATAGTGTGCTGGAGATAACCTAGAATCATACTATGAGTTAAGCAATACAAGTTACAGGACATTCTTTTTGCATTCTAGAACTAGTTTGTTTGTTTCTTTTGGCTTTTCCCAGTTAGGGGTCACCACAGCGGAACTCCGGTCTGCTAATGATTGGTAGTGGATTTTTACGTACCGGGTTACCAGCCCTGACACACAACCTTCAACGAAGGCATGCCCCATTCATGTATGCCTCCACACAGAAGACGCTCTAGCTGAGAATCGAACGGGACTAGTACAGTGTTATAATTGACTGCACTGACAGTAGAACACACATGCATGGAATAAAGCCATGCTGCATATATTAAAACAGCTTTATTTTAGTATCAACAATGCCAGTGAGCATGTTGTATTGTTATTGTTTTGAAATATCTGTGAAGTCCACACACAATATCTGCCCATAGAGTGGGCTACCTCACCCATATATCTTTATTACCTCATATAGGAAGAACAGAGAGCATTATGTGACCAATATTGGCTTAGAGACAGCTTTGGACAGTAGTATGAGTTAAGCAATACTGTTTGCAGGCCATTACTTTTGCATTTTACAGCTATTACAGTGTTACACTTGACTGCAGCAACCTTACCATAGACAATCAATGCACACAGCTCTACTGCAATGGTTATGACAACACAATACTGCTGAACACAATTTTGCTTACTGTTATTGGTATTATTTATTGAACTTCATTTGTTATTGTTCATGTATTGCACTACAGCTCTAATTGCCCATTTATTGCACTACAGTTCTAATTGCCCATTTATGGCACTACAGTTTTTCTTGTGTATACTTTATTGCAGTAAATACTTTACTCTTTCTTACTTATTGCACTACAGTTAGCATACTATATCCGTACTTACCACTCTCTCAGTGCAACCTGGCCAGGTGCCTGGCATGGGACTTGACATTGTGAGCCCTGTCAGCTACAGCTGTTGGGAGAGAAGCACACCATTATGTACACCTGTTTTGCAAACATTCAGCATGCATATTGGTAAAACAGAGGAAATATGACTTACATATTTGTGAGACATTCCCTGCTCTAGCTTTTTGGACCCAGGTATCCAAAGTTCCCCTCTTTCTCCTTTTCAGGTCATCATAATACTGACAACATTGCCCACCTGTGTGGGAGATACCAGTAACATTGGTGAGTTCCCTAGCCATATGGTCCCAGGCCTCCGCCTTATACTCCACGCCCTGGAATCCACCCTGCATCAGCTGGGGCTCATGGTTTTTAATGAGAAGTCCAACCATGACCCTGGACTCCTGAATGTCCCACCTATGTGCCTGAAAGCATATAACTTCACCAACACCACCAGCCATACCAACAGTTGATTGAACTCCAATGAATGATGCAGAATTCCCACCTATTGGGCTTAATATAGACTGTTTTCTCACCCTTACACGTCATTGAGCAGCATTCAAAAAAGCCCCACATTGCTCAGCAGTGCACAAGCCAGCTAAGCAAAGCCAAGCAGCATGAAAACTCACAGAACTGTGATTTTAGTGAGACTTAGCACCGTGCAAACATTGGTAGCCATTAGCATGTTTATGCACTGCTTAGCATGAATGAACAGTGTTTAGCAAAGTGCAGCAGTGCCAAAATTCACAACAGTCTAATGAAATTAAAGAAAAATAGTACATTCATTTACAGACATATTCTCCATGCTATGGACTTGAACCCAGGACCTACTACACATAAGACTGTAATTCTACGCATGTAGCTAGTTGGATGTTATAAAAACCAGTATAGCTTCAGATATACTACTAGGCTACCTGTTAGTGTTGCTGAGCACTGGGCCGTGCCACACAAACATGCTTAAACACATCTATAAATAAATAAATAATTACATCCAATTTCTATTTTTAGATATCTGGCAGGTGTCGACTATGTAGGTATAAACTCCGCTCAGGTCTGCTGCACTCTGCTCTGTACCATGCAGTACAAATGGAAATTCGAAAAAAAAAATTGAATTATGATAATTAATTACATCTGGTTTCTACTTTTAGATGTCTGGCCAGTGTCAGCTGTCTATATGTGAGCACAGCTTGGCATTGCTATGCTTCACTCCACACTGTGCAAACATGCAAATAAAAAAGTATATTAAATAAAACAGAAAACATAAATATGACATATTATACATTTGATACACTTCACAACATTACACCAGTGGCAGGGAGAACATTATAAAAATGACATATTATACATTTGGCACACTTCACAACATTACACCAGTGGTGGGGAGCATTACAGGGAGACTAACACTCATCTGCAGCCATGGGTAGCCACTGCACCTTTCCCTACACCGATTCAATATCCATGTTCATTGGCTCTCCCTTGGCAGCGTGCCATCATTAATATGCATGGTGCACTGCAGAGTGGGAACTGTGGCCTTGAACATGGATACTCTACAAGGTGACTACATGGATTTTATTAAATCCTGGGAATTTTTTTCACAAAAAAAAAAATAAATAAAAAAAAACACAATAAAAAGCACTTTAAGCACTTAGCCAGCCCTAAAGCATAGAATAAACACAATTTCACAGAAAAAATATTTTTAAATACATTAAACAACTTTTAACTGACAGGTAAAAAACAACACTTCTATTTAAAAGTACAATATAGTCTTGTGACAGTCTGTGAAAACACAGACACCTAAATTAGAAATATTCTGAACAGGAACATGTTATCAAACCAGCATTTTTAAAGGATTTTTTTTGCAGGAAGGGTATTTATCTGCCAAGAAATGAAACAGCACAAGCCAACCATTGATCCTTGAAAGCCTCCGAGGTGCATACTCTTAGGCAGCAAGAAAGCTTTGAAGGGCTTGGCAGTTGTAACATGCTGCACATGAATCACTAATGCTAGGATATATCATGTACTGTTTTGTTACAATGTAACATGCTGCACATGAATCACTAACCCTAGGATAAACCATGTACTGTTTTGCTACAACGTAACACGCTGCACATGAAACTCTAACCTTAGGATATCCCATGTACTGTTTTGTTACAATGTAACATGCTGCACATTAATCTCTAACACTAGGATCTACCATGTACTGTTTTGTTACAATGTAACATGCTGCACCTGAATCACTACCCTTAGGATATACCATGTATTGTTTTGTTACAATGTAACATACTGCACATGAATCACTAACCTTAGGATATACCATGAACTGTTTTATAACAATGTAACATATAGCACATGAATCACTAATGCTAGGATATACCAAGTACTGTTTTGTTAAAATGTAAAATGCTGCACATGAATCACTAACCCTAGAATATACCATGTACTGTTTTGTTACAATGTAACAGACGGGCCATGAATAACTAACCGTAGGATATTCCATGTACTGTTTTGTTACAATGTAACATGCTGCACATGAATCACTAACCTGAGGACATACGATGTACTAATTTGTAACAATGTAACATACTACACATGAGTCACTAATGCAGGGATATACCATGTACTGTTTTGTAACAATGTAACATACTGCACATGAATCACTAAAGCTAATATACCATGTACTGTTTTGTAACAATGTAACATGCTGCACATGAGCCACTAACCCTAGAATATACCATGTACTGTTTTGTAACAATGTAACACACTGTACATGAATCACTAACCTTAGCATATACCATGTACTGTTTTGTTACAGTATAACATACTGCACAAGTCCCTAATGCTAGGATATACCATGCACTGTTTTGTTACAATGTAACATGCTGCACATGGATCACTATTCTTAGGATATACCATCTACTGTTTTGTTACAATATAACATGCTGCACATGAGTCACTAATGCTAATATAGCATGTACAGTTTTGTTACAATGTAACATGATGCACATGAGTCACTAATGCTAGGATATATCACATACTGTTTTGTAACAATGTAAAATGCTGCACATGAATAACTAATGGTAGGATATACCATGTACTGTTTTGTTACAATGTAACATACTTCACATGAATCACTAACCTTAGGATATACCATGTGCTGTTTTGTAACAATGTAACAAGCTGCACATGAACCACTAACCTTTGCATATACCATGTACTGTTTTGTTACAATGTAACATACTGCACATGACACTAAACCTAGGATATATCATGCACTGTTTTGTTACAGTGTAACATGCTGCACATGGATCACTATTCTTAGGATATACCATCTACTGTTTTGTTACAATGTAACATGCTGCACATGAGTCACTAATGCTAATATAGCATGTACAGTTTTGTTACAATGTAACATGATGCACATGAGTCACTAATGCTAGGATATATCACATACTGTTTTGTAACAATGTAAAATGCTGCACATGAATAACTAATGGTAGGATATACCATGTACTGTTTTGTTACAATGTAACATACTTCACATGAATCACTAACCTTAGGATATACCATGTGCTGTGTTGTAAAAATGTAACATGCTGCGCATGAATCACTAATGCTAATATACCATGTACTGTTTTGTTACAATGTAACATACTGCACATGAATCACTAAACTTAGGATATACCATGTGCTGTTTTGTAACAATGTAACAAGCTGCACATGAACCACTAACCTTTGCATATACCATGTACTGTTTTGTTACAATGTAACATACTGCACATAAGACACTAAACCTGGGATATACCATGTATTGGTTTGTTACAATGTAACATGCTGCACATGAATCACTAATGCTAATACACCATGTACTGTTTTGTTACAATGTAACATGCTGGCACATGAACCACAAACCTTAGGATATACCATGTACTGTTTTATTGCAATATAAGATGCTACACATGAATCACTAACCTCAGGATATACCATGTACTGTTTTGTTACAATGTAAAATGCTGCACATGAATCACTACCCTTAGGATCTACCATGTACTGTTTTGTTACAATGTAATATGCTGCACATGAATCTCTAACCTTACGATATACCATGTACTGTTTTGTTACAATGTAACATGCTGCACACGAACCACTAACCTTAGGATATACCATGTACTGTTGTGTTACAGTGTAACATGCTGCACGTGAATCACTAACACAAGGATATATCATGCCATTTTTTGTTATAATGTAACATGCTGCATATGAATCCCTACCCTTAGGATATACCATGTATTGTTTTGTTATAATGTCGAATGCTGCACACGAATCACTAACCTTAGGATATACCATGAACTGTTTTGTAAAAATGTAACATACTGCACATGAATCACCAACTCTAATATACCATGCACTGTTCTGTTACAATGTAACATACTGCACATGAATCACTAATGCTAGGATATACCTCATACTGTTTGTTACAATGTAAAATGCTGCACATGAATCACTAATGCTCAGATATCCCATGTACTGTTTTGTTACAATGTAACATACTGCACATGAATCACTAACCTTAGGAAATACCACGTACTGTTTTGTAACAATTTAACATGCTGCACATGAATCACTAATGCTAATATACCAAGTACTGTTTTTTTACAATGTAACAAACTGCACATAAATCGCTAATCCTAGGATATACCATATACTGTTTTGTTACAATGTAACATGCTGCATATGAATCACTAATGCTAATATACCATGTCCTTTTTGCTACAATGTAACATACTGCACATAAATCGCTAACCCTAGGATATACCATGTACTGTTTTGTAATAATGTAACATGCTGCACATGAATCACTAATGCTGATACACCATGTACTGTTTTGTTACAGTGTAACATGCTGCACATGAAACACTAACCTTAGTATATACCATGTACTGTTTGTTACAATGTAACATGCTGAACATGAATCACTAACCTTAGCATATACCATGTACTGTTTTGTTACAATGTAACATGTTGCACATGAATCTCTTACCTTACTAAATACCATGTACTGTTTTCTTACAATGTAACATACTGCACAGGAACCACTAACCTTTGGATATACAATGTATTGTTTTGTTACAATGTAAGATGCAGCACATGAATCAATAACCCTAGGATATACCATTTCCTGTTTTGTTACAATGTAACATGCTGCAGATGAATCCCTAACATTTGGATATACCATGTATTGTTTCGTTAAAATGTCAAATGCTGCAAATGAATCAGTAACCTTAGGATATACCATGAACTGTTTTGTTACAATGTAACATACTTCATATAAATCACTAATTCTGGGATATACCAAGTACAGTTTTGTTACAATGTAACATGCAGCACATGAATCACTAACATTAGCATATACCATCTACTATTTTGTTACAATGTAACATACTGCACATGAATCACTAACCTTAGGATATACCATGAACTGTTTTGTAACTATGTAACATACTGCACAGGAATCACTAATGCTAATATACCATGTATTGTTTTGTTATAATGTAACATGCTGCACATGAATCACTAACCCTAGGATATACCATGTACTGTTTTGTTAGAATGTAACATGCTGCACATGAATCACTAATGCAAGGATATACCATGTGCTGTTTTACTACAATGTAACATGCTACACATGAAACAATAATGTTAGGATATACCATGTACTGTTTTGTTACAATGTAACATGCTGCACATGAATCACTACCCTTAGGATATAACATGCACTGCTTTGTTTCAATATAACATGCTGCACATGAATCTCTAACCTTAGGATAAACCATGTACTTTTTTGTTACAATGTAACATGCTGCACATAAACCACTAACCTTAGGATACACCATGTACTGTTTTGTTACAATGTAACATGCTGCACATAAACCACTAACCTTAGGATACACCATGTACTGTTTTGTTACAATGTAACATGCTGCACATGAATCACTAACCTTAGGATATACCATGAACTGTATTGTAACAATGTAACATACTGCACATGAATCACTTATGCTAATATACCATATACTGTTTTGTGACAATGTAACATACTGCATATGAATCACTACCCTTAGGATATAACATGTACTGCTTTGGTACAATATAACATGCTGCACATGAGTCACTAACCTTCGGATATACCATGTACAGTTTTGTTGCAATATAACATGCGCCACATGAATCACTAACCTGAGGCTATACCATGTAGTGTTTTGCTACAATGTAACATATTGCACAAAAATCACTAACCTTAGGATATACCATGAACTGTTTTGTAACAATGTAACATACTGCACAGAAATCATTAATGGCAAAATATTTTGTATTGTTTTGTTACAATGTAACATACTGCACATGAATCACTTATGCTAATATACCATATACTGTTTTATGACAATGTAACATACTGCACATGAATCACTACCCTTAGGATATAACATGTACTGCTTTGGTACAATATAACATGCTGCACATGAGTCACTAACCTTGGGATATACCATGTACAGTTTTGTTGCAATATAACATGCGGCACATGAATCACTAACCTGAGGATATACCATGTAGTGTTTTGCTACAATGTAACATACTGCACAAAAATCACTAACCTTAGGATATACCATGAACTGTTTTGTAACAATGTAACATACTGCACAGAAATCATTAATGGTAAAATATTTTGTATTGTTTTGTTACAATGTAACATGCTGCACATGAATCACTAACCTTAGGATATACCATGAACTGTTTTGAAACAATGTAACATACGCACATGAATCACTAATGCTAGTATACCATATATTGTTTTGTTACAATGTAACATACTGCAAATGAATCACTAATGCTAGCATATGCCACGCAATGTTTTGTTAGAATGTAACATGCTGCACATGAATCATTAACCTTAGGGTATACCATGTATTGTTTTGTTACAATGTCGAATGCTGCACATGAATCACTAACCTTAGGATATACCATGAACTGTTTTGTAACAATGTAACATATTTCACTTGAATCACTAATGTTAATACACCATGTACTGTTTTGTTACAATGTAACATACTGCACATGAATCACTAATGCTATGATATACCACGTACTGTTTTGTTACTATGTAACATGCTGCACATGAATCACTAAAATTAGGATATAATATCTACTGATTTGTTACAATGTAACATACTGCACATGAATTACTAACCTTAGCATATACCATTAAGTGTTTTGTAACTATGTAACGTACTGCACATGAGTCACTAATGCTAATAAACCATGTATTGTTTTGTTACAATTTAACATGTCGCTCATGAATCACTAACTCTAGGATATACCATGTACTGTTTTCTGACAATGTAACATGCTGCATATGAATCACTAATGCTAGGTTATACCATGTATTGTTTTGCTACAATGGAACATGCTGCATATGAATCACTAATGCTAGGATATACCATGTTCTATTTTGTTACAGTGTAACATGCTGCACATGAATCCTAACCCTTAGGATATACCATGTACTGTTTTGTTACAATGCAACATATTGCACATGAATCATGACCTTAGGATATACCATGTTCTGTTTTGCAACAATGGAATATGTTGCACACGAACCACTAATGCTAATATACCATGTAGTGTTTTGTTACAATGTAACATACTGCACATAAATTGCTAACCCTAGGATGTACCCTGTACTGTTTTGTAAAAATTAACATGTTGCACATGAATCACTAATGCTAATACACCATGTACTATTTTGTTACAATGTAAAATGCTGCACACGAACCACTAAACTTAGGGTATACCATGTACTGTTTTGTTACAATATAACATGCTGAACATGAATCACTAATTTCAGGATATACCATGTACTTTTTTGTTACAATGTAAAATGCTGCTAAGAATCACTTCCCTTAGGATATACCATGTACTGTTTTGTTATAATGTAACATGCTGCACACGAATTACTAATCTTAGGATATACCATGTACTGTTTTGTTACAATGTAACACATTGCACATGAATCTCTAACCTTAGGATATGCCATGTACTTTTTTGTTACAATGTAACATGCCGCACATGAATCCCTACCTTTAGGACTCACCATGTATTGTTTTGTTACAATGTTGAATGCTGCACTTGAATCACTAACCTTAGGATATATCATGAACTGTTTTGTAACAAGGAAACATACTGCACATGAATCACTAATTCTAATATATCATGTATTTTTTTACAATGTAACATACTGCACATGAATCACTAATGCTAGGATATCCCACATACTGTTTTGTTACAATGTAAAATTCTGAACATAAATCTGTAATGCTCAGATATACTATGTACTATTTCATTACAATGTAACATGCTGCACATTAATCACTAACCTTAGGATATACCATGTACTGTTTTGTAACAATGTAACATAATGCACAGGAATCACTAATACTAATATACCATGTACTGTTTTGTTACAATGTAACATACTGCACATGAATCATTAATGCTAATACACCATGTACTGTTTTGATACAGTGTAACATGCTGCACATGAACCACTAACCTTAGGATATACCAAGTGCTGTTTTGTTACAATACAACATGCTGCACATTAATCACTAATCTCAGGATATACCATGTTCTGTTTTGTTACAATGTAACATGCTGCACATCAATCACTACCATTAGAATATACTATGTTCAGTTTTGTTACAATGGAACATGCTGCACAAGAATCTCTAACCTTAGGATATACCATGTACTGTTTTGTTACAGTGTAACATGTTGCACGTGAATCTCTAACCTTAGGATATACCATGTACAGTTTTGTTACAATGTAACATGTGCACATTAATCAATAACCCTAGGATATACAATTTCCTGTTTTATTACAATTTAGCATGCTGCAGATGAATCCCTACCCTTAGGATATACCATGTATTGTTTTTTTACAATGTCAAATGCTGCACATGAATCACTAGCCTTAGGGAATACCATGAACTGCTTTGTAACAATGTAACATACTGCACATGAATTACTAATGCTAATACACCATGTACTGTTTTGTTACAATGTAACATGCTGCATATGAATCACTAACCTTAGGATATACCATGTACTGTTTTGTTATAATGTAACTTGCTGCTCGTGAATCAATAACCTTAGCATATACCATTTACTGTCTTGTTACAATGTAACATACTGCACATGAATCACTAACCTTAGGATGTACCACGAACTGTTTTGTAACTTTGTAACATAATGCACAGGAATTACAATATAACATGCTGCACACAAATCACCAACCTTTGGACATACCATGTACTGTTTTGTTACAATGTAACATGCTGCACATGAATCACTAATGCTAGGATATACCATGCATTGTTTTGCTACAATGGAACATGCTACACTTTAATCAGTAATGATACCATATACCATATACTGTTTTGTTAAAATGTAACATGCTGCACATGAATCACTACCCTTAGGATATACCAGGTATAGATTTGTTACAATGTAACATGCTGCACATGAATCACTACTCTTAAGATATACCATGTACTTTTTTGTTACAATGTAAAATGCTGCACATGAACCACTTAGCTTAGGATATACCATTTCCTGTTTTGTTACAATGTAACATGCTGCACATGAATCCCTACCCTTAGGATATACCATGTATTGTTTTTTACAATGTCGAATGCTGCACATGAATCACTAACCTTAGAATATACCATGTACAATTTTGTTACAATGTAACATGCTGCACATGAATCACTAACATTAGGATATACCATGTACTGTTTTGTTACAATGTAATATATTGCACATGAATCACTAACCTTAGGATATACCATGAACTATTTTGTAACAATGTATTATACTGCACAGGAATCACTCATGGTAATATATCTTGTATTGTTTTGTTACAATGTAACATGATGTGCATGAAACTCTAACCTTAGGATATACCATGTACTGTTTTGTTACAATGTAACATGCTGCAAATGAATCAATAACCCTAGTATATACCATGTACTGTTTTGTTACAATGTAACATGCTGCACACGGATCACTAACCTTAGGATATACCATGTACTGTTTTGTTGCCATGTAACATGCTGCACATGAATCACTAATTTTTGGATATACCATGTCCTGTTTTATTACACTGTAACATACTGCACATGAATCAGTATACCATGAACTGTTTTGTATCAATGTAACATACTGCACAGGAATCACTTATGCTAACATACAATGTATTGTTTTGTTACAATGTAACATGCTGCACATGAATCACTAATCTTAGGATATACCATCTACTGTTTTGTTACAAAGTTACATGCTGCACATGAATTACTTATCTTAGAATACACCATCTACTGTTTTATTACAATGTAGAATGCTGCACATGAGTCACTAATGCTAATATACCGTGTACTGTTTTGTAAAAATGTAAAATACTGCACATAAATCACTAACCCTAGGATATACCGTGTACTGTTTTGTTACACTGTGACATGCTGCATATGAATCACTAATGCTAATAACCATGTATTGTTTTGTTACAATTTAACATGCTGCACATGAACCGCAAACCTTAAGATATACCATGTACTGTTTTATTGCATTATATAAGATGCTGCACATGAATCACTAACCTCAGGATATAACATGTACTGTTTTGTTGCAATGTAAAATGCTGCACATAAATCACTACCCTTAGGATCTACCATGTACTGTTTTTTTACTATGTAACATGCTGCACATGAATCACAAACCTTAGGATATAAAACATACTGTTTTGTTACACTGCAACATGCACGTGAATCCCTAACCTTAGGATATACCATTTACTGTTTTGTTACAATGTAACATGCTGCACATGAACCACAAACCTTAGGATATACCATGTACAGTTTTGTTACAATGTAACATGCTTCACATGAATCACTAACCCTAGGATATACCATGCTCTTTTTTGTTACAATGTAACATGCTGCACATGAATCACTAACCTTAGGATATACTATGAACTGTTTTGTAAAAATGTAACATGCCTCACATGAATTACCAATTCTAATATACCATGCACTGTTCTGTTACAATGTAACATACTGCACATAAATCACTAATGCTAGGATATACCATGTACTGTTTGTTACAATGTAACATGCTGCAAATGAATCAATAACCCTAGTATATACCATGTACTGTTTTGTTACAATGTAACATGCTGCACACGGATCACTAACCTTAGGATATACCATGTACTGTTTTGTTGCCATGTAACATGCTGCACATGAATCACTCATTTTTGGATATACCATGTCCTGTTTTATTACACTGTAACATACTGCACATGAATCAGTATACCATGAACTGTTTTGTATCAATGTAACATACTGCACAGGAATCACTTATGCTAACATACAATGTATTGTTTTGTTACAATGTAACATGCTGCACATGAATCACTAATCTTAGGATATACCATCTACTGTTTTGTTACAAAGTTACATGCTGCAGATGAATTACTAATCTTAGAATACACCATCTACTGTTTTATTACAATGTAGAATGCTGCACATGAGTCACTAATGCTAATATACCGTGTACTGTTTTGTAAAAATGTAAAATACTGCACATAAATCACTAACCCTAGGATATACCATGTACTGTTTTGTTACACTGTGACATGCTGCATATGAATCACTAATGCTAATAACCATGTATTGTTTTGTTACAATTTAACATGCTGCACATGAACCATAAACCTTAAGATATACCATGTACTGTTTTACTGCATTATATAAGATGCTGCACATGAATCACTAACCTCAGGATATAACATGTACTGTTTTGTTGCAATGTAAAATGCTGCACATGAATCACTACCCTTAGGATCTACCATGTACTGTTTTTTTACTATGTAACATGCTGCACATGAATCACAAACCTTAGGATATAAAACATACTGTTTTGTTACACTGCAACATGCATGTGAATCCCTAACCTTAGGATATACCATTTACTGTTTTGTTACAATGTAACATGCTGCACATGAACCACAAACCTTAGGATATACCATGTACAGTTTTGTTACAATGTAACATGCTTCACATGAATCACTAACCCTAGGATATACCATGCTCTTTTTTGTTACAATGTAACATGCTGCACATGAATCACTAACCTTAGGATATACTATGAACTGTTTTGTAAAAATGTAACATACCTCACATGAATTACCAATTCTAATATACCATGCACTGTTCTGTTACAATGTAACATACTGCACATAAATCACTAATGCTAGGATATACCATGTACTGTTTGTTACAATGTAAAATGCTGCACATGAGTCACTAATGCTCCTATATACCATGTACTGTTTTATTACAATAAAACATGCTGCACATGAATCACTAACTTTAGGAAATACCACATACTTTTTGTAACAATTTAACTTGCTGCACATGAATCACTAATGCTAATATACCATGTACTGTTTTGTTACAATGTAACATACTGCACATGAATCACTAATGCTAATATACTATGCACTGTTTTGCTACAATGCAACATACTGCACATAAATTGCAAACCCTAGGATATACCATGTTCTGTTTTGTTACAATGTAACATGCTGCACATTCATGACTAATGTTAATACACCATGTACTGTTTTGTTACAGTGTAACATGCTGAACATGAATCACTAACCTAGGATATACTTTGTACCATTTTGTTACAATGTAACATGCTGCACATGAACCACTAACCTTTGGATATACCATGTACTTTTTTGATGCAATGCAAGATACAGCACATGAATCATGAACCTTAGGATATACCATTTGCTGTTTTGTTACAATGTAACATACTACACATGAATCACTAATACTAGGTTATATCAAGTGCGGTTTTGTTACAATGTAACATGCTGCACATGAATCACTACCCTTAGGATATACCATGTACCATTTTGTTATAATGTAACATGCTACACATGAATCACTAACCTTAGCAAATACCATCTACTGTTTTGTTACAATGTAACATACTGCACATAAATCACTAACCTTAGGATATACCATGAACTGTTTTGTAACTATGTAACATACTGCACAGGAATCACTAATGCTACTATACCATGTATTGTGTTGTTATAATGTAAAATGCTGTACATGAATCACTAACCCAAGGATATACCATGTTCTGTTTTGTTACAGTTTAACATGCTGCACATGAATCACTAATGCTAGGATATACCATGTACTGTTTTACTGCAATGTAACATGCTGCACATGAATCTCTAATGTTAGCATATAGCATGTACTTTTTTGTTACAATGTAACATGCTGCACATAAATCTCTAACCATAGGATATGCCATGTACTTTTTTGTTACAAAGTAACATGCTGCACATGAACCACTAACCTTAGGATACACCATGTCTTGTTGTGTTACAATGTAACTTGCTGCACATGAATCACTAATGCAGGGATTTACCATGTACTATTTTACTACAATGTAACATGCTGGACATGAATCAATAATGTTAGGATATACCATGTACTGTTTTGTTACAATGTAACTTGCTGCACATGAGTCACTAACCTTAGGATATACCATGTACTGTTTTATTACAATGTAACATGCTGCACATGAATCTCTAACCTTAGGATATACCATGTACGTTTTTGTTACAATGTAACATGCTGCATATGAAACACTAACCATAGGATACACCATGTCCTGTTTTGTTACAATGTAACATGCTGCACATGAATCCCTACCCTTAGGATAGACCATGTATTGTTTTGTTACAATGTCGAATGCTGCACATGAATCAGTAACCTTAGGATATACCATGAACTGTTTTGTAACAGTGTAACATACTGCGCATGATTCACTAATGCTAATATACCATATAGTGTTTTGTTACAATGTAACATACTGCACATGAATCACTAATGCTAGCATATACCACGTACTGCTTTGTTAGAATGTAACATGCTGCACATGAATCACTAACCTTAGGATATACCATGTACTATTTTGTTACAATGTAACATGCTGCACATGAATCACTAACCTTAGGATATACCATGTACTGTTTCTTTACAATGTGACATACTGCACAGGAATAACTAACCTTAAGATATACCATAAACTGTTTTGTAACAATGTAACATGCTGTGCAGAAATCACTAATGGTAATACATCTTATATTGTTTTGTTACAATGTAACATACTGCACATGAATCACTTATGCTAATATACCATATACTGTTTTATGACAATGTAACATACTGCACATGAATCACTACCCTTAGGATATAACATGTACTGCTTTGGTACAATATAACATGCTGCACATGAGTCACTAACCTTGGGATATACCATGTACAGTTTTGTTGCAATATAACATGCGGCACATGAATCACTAACCTGAGGATATACCATGTAGTGTTTTGCTACAATGTAACATACTGCACAAAAATCACTAACCTTAGGATATACCATGAACTGTTTTGTAACAATGTAACATACTGCACAGAAATCATTAATGGTAAAATATTTTGTATTGTTTTGTTACAATGTAACATGCTGCACATGAATCACTAACCTTAGGATATACCATGAACTGTTTTGAAACAATGTAACATACGCACATGAATCACTAATGCTAGTATACCATATATTGTTTTGTTACAATGTAACATACTGCAAATGAATCACTAATGCTAGCATATGCCACGCAATGTTTTGTTAGAATGTAACATGCTGCACATGAATCATTAACCTTAGGGTATACCATGTATTGTTTTGTTACAATGTCGAATGCTGCACATGAATCACTAACCTTAGGATATACCATGAACTGTTTTGTAACAATGTAACATATTTCACTTGAATCACTAATGTTAATACACCATGTACTGTTTTGTTACAATGTAACATACTGCACATGAATCACTAATGCTATGATATACCACGTACTGTTTTGTTACAATGTAACATGCTGCACATGAATTACTAACCTTAGGATATACCATGTACTGTTTTGTTACTATGTAACATGCTGCACATGAATCACTAAAATTAGGATATAATATCTACTGATTTGTTACAATGTAACATACTGCACATGAATTACTAACCTTAGCATATACCATTAAGTGTTTTGTAACTATGTAACGTACTGCACATGAGTCACTAATGCTAATAAACCATGTATTGTTTTGTTACAATTTAACATGTCGCTCATGAATCACTAACTCTAGGATATACCATGTACTGTTTTCTGACAATGTAACATGCTGCATATGAATCACTAATGCTAGGTTATACCATGTATTGTTTTGCTACAATGGAACATGCTGCATATGAATCACTAATGCTAGGATATACCATGTTCTATTTTGTTACAGTGTAACATGCTGCACATGAATCCTAACCCTTAGGATATACCATGTACTGTTTTGTTACAATGCAACATATTGCACATGAATCATGACCTTAGGATATACCATGTTCTGTTTTGCAACAATGGAATATGTTGCACACGAACCACTAATGCTAATATACCATGTAGTGTTTTGTTACAATGTAACATACTGCACATAAATTGCTAACCCTAGGATGTACCCTGTACTGTTTTGTAAAAATTAACATGTTGCACATGAATCACTAATGCTAATACACCATGTACTATTTTGTTACAATGTAAAATGCTGCACACGAACCACTAAACTTAGGGTATACCATGTACTGTTTTGTTACAATATAACATGCTGAACATGAATCACTAATTTCAGGATATACCATGTACTTTTTTGTTACAATGTAAAATGCTGCTAAGAATCACTTCCCTTAGGATATACCATGTACTGTTTTGTTATAATGTAACATGCTGCACACGAATTACTAATCTTAGGATATACCATGTACTGTTTTGTTACAATGTAACACATTGCACATGAATCTCTAACCTTAGGATATGCCATGTACTTTTTTGTTACAATGTAACATGCCGCACATGAATCCCTACCTTTAGGACTCACCATGTATTGTTTTGTTACAATGTTGAATGCTGCACTTGAATCACTAACCTTAGGATATATCATGAACTGTTTTGTAACAAGGAAACATACTGCACATGAATCACTAATTCTAATATATCATGTATTTTTACAATGTAACATACTGCACATGAATCACTAATGCTAGGATATCCCACATACTGTTTTGTTACAATGTAAAATTCTGAACATAAATCTGTAATGCTCAGATATACTATGTACTATTTCATTACAATGTAACATGCTGCACATTAATCACTAACCTTAGGATATACCATGTACTGTTTTGTAACAATGTAACATAATGCACAGGAATCACTAATACTAATATACCATGTACTGTTTTGTTACAATGTAACATACTGCACATGAATCATTAATGCTAATACACCATGTACTGTTTTGATACAGTGTAACATGCTGCACATGAACCACTAACCTTAGGATATACCAAGTGCTGTTTTGTTACAATACAACATGCTGCACATTAATCACTAATCTCAGGATATACCATGTTCTGTTTTGTTACAATGTAACATGCTGCACATCAATCACTACCATTAGAATATACTATGTTCAGTTTTGTTACAATGGAACATGCTGCACAAGAATCTCTAACCTTAGGATATACCATGTACTGTTTTGTTACAGTGTAACATGTTGCACGTGAATCTCTAACCTTAGGATATACCATGTACAGTTTTGTTACAATGTAACATGTGCACATTAATCAATAACCCTAGGATATACCATTTCCTGTTTTATTACAATTTAGCATGCTGCAGATGAATCCCTACCCTTAGGATATACCATGTATTGTTTTTTTACAATGTCAAATGCTGCACATGAATCACTAGCCTTAGGGAATACCATGAACTGCTTTGTAACAATGTAACATACTGCACATGAATTACTAATGCTAATACACCATGTACTGTTTTGTTACAATGTAACATGCTGCATATGAATCACTAACCTTAGGATATACCATGTACTGTTTTGTTATAATGTAACTTGCTGCTCGTGAATCAATAACCTTAGCATATACCATTTACTGTCTTGTTACAATGTAACATACTGCACATGAATCACTAACCTTAGGATGTACCACGAACTGTTTTGTAACTTTGTAACATAATGCACAGGAATTACAATATAACATGCTGCACACAAATCACCAACCTTTGGACATACCATGTACTGTTTTGTTACAATGTAACATGCTGCACATGAATCACTAATGCTAGGATATACCATGCATTGTTTTGCTACAATGGAACATGCTACACTTTAATCAGTAATGATACCATATACCATATACTGTTTTGTTAAAATGTAACATGCTGCACATGAATCACTACCCTTAGGATATACCAGGTATAGATTTGTTACAATGTAACATGCTGCACATGAATCACTACTCTTAAGATATACCATGTACTTTTTTGTTACAATGTAAAATGCTGCACATGAACCACTTAGCTTAGGATATACCATTTCCTGTTTTGTTACAATGTAACATGCTGCACATGAATCCCTACCCTTAGGATATACCATGTATTGTTTTTTACAATGTCGAATGCTGCACATGAATCACTAACCTTAGAATATACCATGTACAATTTTGTTACAATGTAACATGCTGCACATGAATCACTAACATTAGGATATACCATGTACTGTTTTGTTACAATGTAATATATTGCACATGAATCACTAACCTTAGGATATACCATGAACTATTTTGTAACAATGTATTATACTGCACAGGAATCACTCATGGTAATATATCTTGTATTGTTTTGTTACAATGTAACATGATGTGCATGAAACTCTAACCTTAGGATATACCATGTACTGTTTTGTTACAATGTAACATGCTGCAAATGAATCAATAACCCTAGTATATACCATGTACTGTTTTGTTACAATGTAACATGCTGCACACGGATCACTAACCTTAGGATATACCATGTACTGTTTTGTTGCCATGTAACATGCTGCACATGAATCACTAATTTTTGGATATACCATGTCCTGTTTAATTACACTGTAACATACTGCACATGAATCAGTATACCATGAACTGTTTTGTATCAATGTAACATACTGCACAGGAATCACTTATGCTAACATACAATGTATTGTTTTGTTACAATGTAACATGCTGCACATGAATCACTAATCTTAGGATATACCATCTACTGTTTTGTTACAAAGTTACATGCTGCACATGAATTACTTATCTTAGAATACACCATCTACTGTTTTATTACAATGTAGAATGCTGCACATGAGTCACTAATGCTAATATACCGTGTACTGTTTTGTAAAAATGTAAAATACTGCACATAAATCACTAACCCTAGGATATACCGTGTACTGTTTTGTTACACTGTGACATGCTGCATATGAATCACTAATGCTAATAACCATGTATTGTTTTGTTACAATTTAACATGCTGCACATGAACCGCAAACCTTAAGATATACCATGTACTGTTTTATTGCATTATATAAGATGCTGCACATGAATCACTAACCTCAGGATATAACATGTACTGTTTTGTTGCAATGTAAAATGCTGCACATAAATCACTACCCTTAGGATCTACCATGTACTGTTTTTTTACTATGTAACATGCTGCACATGAATCACAAACCTTAGGATATAAAACATACTGTTTTGTTACACTGCAACATGCACGTGAATCCCTAACCTTAGGATATACCATTTACTGTTTTGTTACAATGTAACATGCTGCACATGAACCACAAACCTTAGGATATACCATGTACAGTTTTGTTACAATGTAACATGCTTCACATGAATCACTAACCCTAGGATATACCATGCTCTTTTTTGTTACAATGTAACATGCTGCACATGAATCACTAACCTTAGGATATACTATGAACTGTTTTGTAAAAATGTAACATACCTCACATGAATTACCAATTCTAATATACCATGCACTGTTCTGTTACAATGTAACATACTGCACCTAAATCACTAATGCTAGGATATACCATGTACTGTTTGTTACAATGTAACATGCTGCAAATGAATCAATAACCCTAGTATATACCATGTACTGTTTTGTTACAATGTAACATGCTGCACACGGATCACTAACCTTAGGATATACCATGTACTGTTTTGTTGCCATGTAACATGCTGCACATGAATCACTCATTTTTGGATATACCATGTCCTGTTTTATTACACTGTAACATACTGCACATGAATCAGTATACCATGAACTGTTTTGTATCAATGTAACATACTGCACAGGAATCACTTATGCTAACATACAATGTATTGTTTTGTTACAATGTAACATGCTGCACATGAATCACTAATCTTAGGATATACCATCTACTGTTTTGTTACAAAGTTACATGCTGCAGATGAATTACTAATCTTAGAATACACCATCTACTGTTTTATTACAATGTAGAATGCTGCACATGAGTCACTAATGCTAATATACCGTGTACTGTTTTGTAAAAATGTAAAATACTGCACATAAATCACTAACCCTAGGATATACCATGTACTGTTTTGTTACACTGTGACATGCTGCATATGAATCACTAATGCTAATAACCATGTATTGTTTTGTTACAATTTAACATGCTGCACATGAACCGCAAACCTTAAGATATACCATGTACTGTTTTACTGCATTATATAAGATGCTGCACATGAATCACTAACCTCAGGATATAACATGTACTGTTTTGTTGCAATGTAAAATGCTGCACATGAATCACTACCCTTAGGATCTACCATGTACTGTTTTTTTACTATGTAACATGCTGCACATGAATCACAAACCTTAGGATATAAAACATACTGTTTTGTTACACTGCAACATGCATGTGAATCCCTAACCTTAGGATATACCATTTACTGTTTTGTTACAATGTAACATGCTGCACATGAACCACAAACCTTAGGATATACCATGTACAGTTTTGTTACAATGTAACATGCTTCACATGAATCACTAACCCTAGGATATACCATGCTCTTTTTTGTTACAATGTAACATGCTGCACATGAATCACTAACCTTAGGATATACTATGAACTATTTTGTAAAAATGTAACATACCTCACATGAATTACCAATTCTAATATACCATGCACTGTTCTGTTACAATGTAACATACTGCACATAAATCACTAATGCTAGGATATACCATGTACTGTTTGTTACAATGTAAAATGCTGCACATGAGTCACTAATGCTCCGATATACCATGTACTGTTTTATTACAATAAAACATGCTGCACATGAATCACTAACTTTAGGAAATACCACATACTTTTTGTAACAATTTAACTTGCTGCACATGAATCACTAATGCTAATATACCATGTACTGTTTTGTTACAATGTAACATACTGCACATGAATCACTAATGCTAATATACTATGCACTGTTTTGCTACAATGCAACATACTGCACATAAATTGCAAACCCTAGGATATACCATGTTCTGTTTTGTTACAATGTAACATGCTGCACATTCATGACTAATGTTAATACACCATGTACTGTTTTGTTACAGTGTAACATGCTGAACATGAATCACTAACCTTAGGATATACTTTGTACCATTTTGTTACAATGTAACATGCTGCACATGAACCACTAACCTTTGGATATACCATGTACTTTTTTGATGCAATGCAAGATACAGCACATGAATCATGAACCTTAGGATATACCATTTGCTGTTTTGTTACAATGTAACATACTACACATGAATCACTAATACTAGGTTATATCAAGTACGGTTTTGTTACAATGTAACATGCTGCACATGAATCACTACCCTTAGGATATACCATGTACCATTTTGTTATAATGTAACATGCTACACATGAATCACTAACCTTAGCAAATACCATCTACTGTTTTGTTACAATGTAACATACTGCACATAAATCACTAACCTTAGGATATACCATGAACTGTTTTGTAACTATGTAACATACTGCACAGGAATCACTAATGCTACTATACCATGTATTGTGTTGTTATAATGTAAAATGCTGTACATGAATCACTAACCCAAGGATATACCATGTTCTGTTTTGTTACAGTTTAACATGCTGCACATGAATCACTAATGCTAGGATATACCATGTACTGTTTTACTGCAATGTAACATGCTGCACATGAATCTCTAACGTTAGCATATAGCATGTACTTTTTTGTTACAATGTAACATGCTGCACATAAATCTCTAACCATAGGATATGCCATGTACTTTTTTGTTACAAAGTAACATGCTGCACATGAACCACTAACCTTAGGATACACCATGTCTTGTTGTGTTACAATGTAACTTGCTGCACATGAATCACTAATGCAGGGATTTACCATGTACTATTTTACTACAATGTAACATGCTGGACATGAATCAATAATGTTAGGATATACCATGTACTGTTTTGTTACAATGTAACTTGCTGCACATGAATCACTAATGCTAGGATATACCATGTACTGTTTTGTTACACTGTACCATGCTGCACAAGAATCTCTAACCTTAGGATATACTATGTACTGTTTTGTTACAATGTAACATGCTGCACATGAATCACTAACCCTGGGATACACCATGTCCTGTTTTGTTACAATGTAACATGCTGCACATGAATCCCTACCCTTAGGATAGACCATGTATTGTTTTGTTACAATGTCAAATGCTGCACATGAATCAGTAACCTTAGGATATACCATGAACTGTTTTGTAACAGTGTAACATACTGCGCATGATTCACTAATGCTAATATACCATATAGTGTTTTGTTACAATGTAACATACTGCACATGAATCACTAATGCTAGCATATACCACGTACTGCTTTGTTAGAATGTAACATGCTGCACATGAATCACTAACCTTAGGATATACCATGTACTATTTTGTTACAATGTAACATGCTGCACATGAATCACTAACCTTAGGATATACCATGTACTGTTTCTTTACAATGTGACATACTGCACAGGAATAACTAACCTTAAGATATACCATAAACTGTTTTGTAACAATGTAACATGCTGTGCAGAAATCACTAATGGTAATACATCTTATATTGTTTTGTTACAATGTAACATGCTGCACATGAATCACTAACCATAGTATATACCATGAACAGTTTTGTAACAATGTAACATACTGCACATGAATCACTAATGCTAATATACCATATACTGTTTTGTTACAATGTAACATACTGCACATGAATCACTAATGATAGCATATACCACGTACTGCTTTGTTAGAATGTAATATGCTGCACATGAATCACTAACCTTAGGATATGTCATGTACTATTTTGTTACAATGTAAAATGTTGCACATGAATCACTAACCGTAGGATATACCATGTACTGTTTTGTTACAATGTAATATACTGCACATGAATCACTAACCTTAGGATATACCATGAACTGTTTTGTAACAATGTAACATACTGCACAGAAATCACTAATGGTAACATATCTTGTATTGTTTTGTTACAATGCTGCACATGAATCACTAACCTTAGAATATACCATGTACTGTTTTATTACAATGTAACATGTTGCACATGAATCACTAACCTTAGGATATACTGTGTACTGTTTCTTACAATGTAACATGCTGCACATGAATCACTAATGCTAGGATATACCATGTGTTGTTTTGTTACAATGCAACATGCTGCACATGAATAACTAATGCCAGAATATACCATGTATGGTTTTGTTACAATGTAACATGCTGCACATGAATCACTATCTTTACGATATACCATGCACTGTTTTATTGCAGTGTAACATGCTGCACATGAATCACTAACCTTAGGATAAACCATGTACTGTTTTTTACATGTAACATGCTGCACATGAATCACTAACCTTAGGATATACCATGTCCTATTTTATTACAATGTAACATACTGCACATGAAGCAGTAACCTTAGGATATACCATAAACTGTTTTGTAACAATGTAAAATACTGCACAGGAATCACTAATGCTAATGTACCATGTATTGTTTTATTACAATGTAACATGCTGTGCATGAATCACTAATCTTAGGATATACCATCTACTGTTTTATTGCAATGTAACATGCTGCACATGAATCACTAATGCTAGTACACCATGTACTGTTTTGTTACAATGTAACATACTGCACATAAATTGTTTATGTCAAAGGAAAAAACTTCAAAGACCAATTCACGTAAGGTTCAAGTATGGCACCCTTTATTAACTTGCAGCAAGGAGACAAAGCATGCAGACAGAATGATTTGTCTGAATTACTAGTGAGCAGTATGCTGTTTTTATACAATTCTATGAAATGTTACTATTCTATTGCTGACGTAGTTAGACACAGCTTTCTGTATTACTCTACAGAAAATGTTACTAGACTTATTGCTGACATGTTCAGATTTAAAACTCACTATGTGTTACATAGAAAATGTTACTTAGATTTCCTGCTGACATGACTGGATTATTGTTGATTTACAAAAACATTTGAGGAAAACAACCTGGCCTTGGGGCTTATTTTTAGCCCACCACAATCTTTCAATTCTTCAGTTGTGCAGTTCTAATATATATGTGTTACATTTTGCCTGGATTCAAGGCACATTTCTAGTTTGAGTACAAGTAATGCTGACTTCGGTTTATACTTTCAAGCAGCCTATGTTTTCATTATCAATAGCTTCAGCAGCTGTGTACTTTCTCATGGCATAAGCAGAAAATCAATAACTCTTTGTTAAGTCTCATGACACTAGTAGAAATGAGACACTTCTTATTATTTTCATGACATTAGCAGAAATCAAATGCTTCTTGTTAATTTCCATGACATAAGCAGATCATAGCTGCGCATATTTTCATGACATAAACAGGATTGGAATGTCTCTAGTAGCTGTGCAGATTCATGCAGTGTGAACAGAATAAATGTATTAACCCTTTTAAACCTCGAATGCATTAAGCATGCATATTACTAATACATATTTTTCAAACATTTCCCCCCTTTTAATACTTTTATTCTACTTTCAAAATAAGCATAAACAGTTTTTTCTTCCCCTAACCTCTTCCTACTCAGGATTTGCAGTTAAGAGATTCATTCAGTTTAAACTTATGAAAGCATTTTCAATTTTTCAACAATTCTTCAAGTTCAGCACCTTGGTATAAGATTTCTGAAACTGACATGTCTATAAAGTCTTTAATCAGTTTTTTCATGCAGGGGATGCAGCAACACACACATCCCACCAGTAGGATCATTCCTACACAGATGGCAATCAGGGTGTTCATCAGGATACTGCCCCCCCCCAAACAGTCTCTGGAAAAAGTCCATCAATGGATTTGGTCCTGGCTTGGTCATAGCCGACACTTGCTGAATTACCTCAAGGTGATTGTCTATCTCATGTTTGTGGTCAGGAATATATGAACAGCAGTCCTCCTGGATTAAAGCGCAAGTACCTCCCCTTGCCGCTAGGGTGAAGTCTGAAGAAAATACTGCCAGGAACCACCACGATAAATAAAATGGATTTTATTTTAAGATAAACAAGCGCTTTCACGCATTAATATGCGCTTCATCAGGTTACAAGTTATACAAAAATGAATTCCCTTTATATAGTAAGGCCAGCTTCAGTTAAGAAAACAATTATCAATTTTTCAATTAATTAAAACATAATTACTAAAGGGGAGACACCCATTTTCTGCATCACCTCAGTCAGCAAGTTAAACACTAGGTTACAAATATAAGAAAGCATTTTTCACCATTCTGAAATAGTTCTAGATATGCAATAACAAAGCTTCATAATTTATAAAGCCAATATCACCTATCTTTACAATAGTTCATAACCATCTAATATGGCGTATCAAATTTGAATTATACAGCTGCATGTTCTAAATAATACACATTGTGTTATTTTGAATAAAACAACCTAGATTTGCTGTCAGAGATAAGTAAAAGTTGCATCTTATGAATGATGCACATTATGTTGTTCTAAATAAGACAGCCTAAACTTGTTGCCAGATATAAATCAGAACAACTAATAGTTATTTCAATTTTACTTTATACAATTAATTAAGTCCATAAAGAACAAACAAGTTTAGAAACGCCGATATGGCTATGGCATATGATGGGCTGCATTATTCATATCTCAGTCACCTCTTAGTGTGACGCTTGCTATAAAAATCATTAGCTATCCGTACTGATTTGAATAAAACACCCTGTGCTTATTGTAAAAGTAGATCAAAACATGTCAGTGCTGTTCCAAATATATAAAACAACCTAGACTTATTGTCAAAGGTGAATCAAAACAAGACAACTAATAATTGTTACTACAGTTATTCTTAGTGCAACTGGTTAAATCCATAAAGGGCAAGCAACATTAAAAAACGCCGATGTGGCTATATCATATAAAGGCTGCATTATTTATATCTTAGTCACCTCTTAGTGTGACGCTTACCATAAAAATCATCAGCAATCATAATGCATTATGAAACAATAATTAAATAACAGCCTATAAATTTTTCCTAGCTGATGTTAATACCAATAGGTACTGTTCCTATATCATCAAACATAATAATAATAAAACTAAAAATTAAAAATGCATTCCGTTTGTTTAAAGAATGTAAAAACAAATGTTTGTATCTATATTAAAAACAATAACACAATATACCAAAAGCATAAAAAACGCTGATACTATTTGTATGGTATAAATCTCATAATATGTCTTGTACTATGCATAGTGAAAAATGTTCTACAGCCAATAGAGCATAGATAATGTCCTACTATGATCCTACATGGTGCATGAGTAAAGAGAAATAAGGTATGTACCAACCGATTACACAGAGGTCACTCTTGTAACAATACAAACTATATTTCCAAATATAAAACAAATCAGCACAAATCTTTCACGCTCTAATTTGATAATTCAAATGATGTTATAAGATAAAAAATACGGTCATAGATGAATCTCCAGGATTCTATATGTATGCCGAGGTCTATTTGGACTTATGTGTTCAGCCTTATTTATAAAACTTATGCTTATAGAGAGAGGCAAAAAAGGCATGCTTGTTTTAGTTATAAGCATCACTTTAGTAAAGGAATGTACAACATTAAACATAATTATTCAATATTAACCATATCCCATACTTTTGGCTATACATATAGCCTCATTCATGGTAAAGACTAAATCTATCTTGTAAAGCGTGCAAAGAGTAAATGCAAAACTTCGGCCATTGCTTGGTTTAGCAAAAAGTTTGCTCCCCATAGAACATATGCTAGAGCTGATAACTCAACTTCCCGGTGTAAGTCAGATATTTTTTCCGGGTATTGTAATGACCAGCACGATTAATATATATAAATAGTCCCTTATAAATCTGTATGAGCATCAAGAGAAAATATTCGATCAATGTTCAATCACATTCAGCAAAACAATATGACAGCAAGCTGGATTTGTCAAGATGTAAAGCCGCTAACTTTAGGCAGGCCAAACATTAATACACAGTATTGTCAGAATATAAAGTCGCTGGCCTTAGATAAGTCATAACATCAATGCACAGCACTTAGGTAAAAGTCAGACATTAGATAACCACAAGATGACCCTTAGGCCATATGCATGTAGGTATATAAATAAAAATAAAAATAAAAATACTGTATTAAACCTGATACTGTGATGCTGACTTGGCTCCAATATCTCTTGTATAAAGTTGATAAAGAATTAATCCACCAAGCAGGCATAATTACGCATTATCAAAGAACCTTCTTTGAAATATTTATATAACTAACATGTAACTGTGAGTCCAGCTAAGCTATCAACTAAGATATTATTATAAGTTCAGATATACTACAAATATATGTATGATACAAAATCTATTGTATGATCGCTAAAATACTGTAAGGTCTTAAAACGACCCTAATAAAGCAGGACGTATATTAATGGCAGTGTTGAGCCCTGGGGGTACATGCGCTTTTAGCCTTAGAATCCATTTGAGCTCGAACATTTCAATGGTGCCAATATGATCTCCCTCTCTCCTGTTTTGATTAATGACTTGTAGTACCTGGAAACTAAACCCATGTTTAGTGGCATAAGCAGAAAATCAATAACTCTTTGTTAAGTCTCATGACACTAGTAGAAATGAGACACTTCTTATTATTTTCATGACATTAGCAGAAATCAAATGCTTCTTGTTAATTTCCATGACATAAGCAGATCATAGCTGCGCATATTTTCATGACATAAACAGGATTGGAATGTCTCTAGTAGCTGTGCAGATTCATGCAGTGTGAACAGAATAAATGTATTAACCCTTTTAAACCTCGAATGCATTAAGCATGCATATTACTAATACATATTTTTCAAACATTTCCCCCCTTTTAATACTTTTATTCTACTTTCAAAATAAGCATAAACAGTTTTTTCTTCCCCTAACCTCTTCCTACTCAGGATTTGCAGTTAAGAGATTCATTCAGTTTAAACTTATGAAAGCATTTTCAATTTTTCAACAATTCTTCAAGTTCAGCACCTTGGTATAAGATTTCTGAAACTGACATGTCTATAAAGTCTTTAATCAGTTTTTTCATGCAGGGGATGCAGCAACACACACATCCCACCAGTAGGATCATTCCTACACAGATGGCAATCAGGGTGTTCATCAGGATACTGCCCCCCCCCAAACAGTCTCTGGAAAAAGTCCATCAATGGATTTGGTCCTGGCTTGGTCATAGCCGACACTTGCTGAATTACCTCAAGGTGATTGTCTATCTCATGTTTGTGGTCAGGAATATATGAACAGCACTCCTCCTGGATTAAAGCGCAAGTACCTCCCCTTGCCGCTAGGGTGAAGTCGAGAGCCATGCGGTTTTGAAGCACTACAGTTCTCATGGCAGACAGTTCATCAGTCACCAATTCTAGAGCGGAAAAGGTTGCATTGCTCATTATTTCAAGAAGTTTAGACAGTTTTCTCAGTTCCCAGATTGATTTTGTTGCTCCATATGCTGGCAGAACACCTGCCCATGAAATGATGGTATCACCCAAGTCCATATGCGACAGCCCATTTTTCCCTAGGCCCACAGCATGATGGTTTTTCCAGCCTGCATTGATTTGCCCCACTGGATTGACAGGCTTCTTGAGTTCTCGTCGAGCATTTCGAATTTTCCCCTGAGGTAAAACTGCTGTGTGACGTATGGCCGGAACCAGGTACCCCAAATAACAACTGCCGGACCAATTCTCAGGTAACCACTTGTATGCTTTCCTACCCATTACAAAATAACAGTCTTCTACTTTGGTAGTAACTTTACTATGTCCTGGTTCTGGATGAAACATTTTTTTGTCAACTATAATTAGTTGTTTATAGAGGTCAGCATTATGTCTTATTCATCAGTTGCCCTATGCATCAGTTCAAAAAATGAATCATAGCTTGTGTTGCAATAGGAACCTGTGTTATCAGTTTTATTGTAGCATCTATAGGAAACAGTCACATTGCAATTGCTCCAACCCACCTGAACTGTATCATTTTTGTAAAAACACACACAGTCCCCTTCTGTCGAACAGACAAGTGCAATGCTACTTTATCTTGTGATGTAACATCTGATGTATCATAGACTAAATTTTCCCAGGTCTTGTTGGCTCCTAGGGGGACTGAAGTTAACAATAACCCCCCATATGCTGTTGGCAAAGCTGTACAAATCCAGCAATTCAAAACATTGAAGGTCTCAGCATACACATATTTGATTGCCTGGTAAGTGTTGAAGTTTGGGTGCCACTCTACGTGCAACTCTCCACGCTTATTCAGTTCAGTTTGTGTGGCTGGGAAAAGGAATGGCCACAACAAAAAGATTATTGTCACTAGTACAGTCAACAGGTTGATTATGCAATACTTTTGAGGAAATGGTTGTTCTGCATTCCTGTTTTCTCCGACTCTTCTGAGTAGTTTTATTTGGATTTTTCTGGATTCTATCATTTTTGCTTTTGACATGTGATCTTACTCTCTGCCCTAATAGGACCTTCAGCACCGATGGTTTCTTCACTGGGGTTGAGATGGATCAGTCCTATTGATCTGACCCCCCTTTGTAGCCAGACTTTGTGCTGAGGGCCCCGATGGAGAGGTAAGATTTTTGTCCAGTTCAAAGTTCTTAACTAGTTTGCAGTGCATCAGGTGGATCCACGAAGCTCGCTCTGCTATCATGACTGCAGTGGGTTTCGAAAGAAGCACCTGGTATGGACCTTCCCACCTTGGTGATGACCAATTTTTCTTCTTTATATTCTTCACCCACACCCAGTCCCCGGGGATCACTGCCACTTCCGATGTTTCGGTTTGTTCTTTATCTGAAACAGAATTTGACTGCAACAGATGTTTAGAATTCAACAAATTCCTCATATACTCAGCTAGTGTAAGATCAGCTTCCTGGTCTGAGGACATGAGAAGTTTCCACTGGGGTGTATAATAAGCCCTTCCAAATAGTTTTTCAAAAGGAGTCAATCCTTTTGCAGTCGGAACAGTTCTCATGCTCAACAGTGCCAGGGGCAAACAATATAGCCAGTTCTTCCTGTCTCAACTATTAACTTTCTTAATTTGTTCTTTAATATACCATTGTGTCTCTCAACTAGCCCTGCAGATTGCGGATGGTATGCACAATGATTTTTTAAAGAAATACCAAAATGCTTACTTAACTGCTGTATGGTTTGGTTTACAAAGTGTGTACCGTTGTCACTGTAGATCCTTTCTGGGATGCCGAATCTAGGAATGATTTCTTTGACAAGTACTTTTGCCACCGTGGCTGCATTTGGATTTTTGGTTGGAAAGGCTTCCACCCATCTGGAAAACATATCTACAATGACAAGACAATACTTCTTATTTTCACATTTGTTCAATTCTATGAAATCCATACAGATAGTGTGAAACGGATATGGTGGTGTAGGGAAACTCCTGTGCTTGGGCTTTAACGCCCCTTGTGCATGATGTTTGTTACAAATTTGGCACATCAAACAAAATTTTTTAGAGTAGTTTGTGAATCCGTACGTTGTGAATACTTTGTTCACCAGTTGTACCATCCCCCCTGTTGAGACATGGCACTGCCCATGGCTCAACAAAGCTACATATCTAAACAAATTAGATGGTAGTATCGGTTTCCCTTCTTTAGAGATGTACAGCCCCTTTTCGAGAATTGCTCCTCATTTTACCCATCTTTGTTTTTCAGCTTGCGCAGTGAGTGTCTGCATTGTTTTTAACATTTCTAAGTCTAAAATCTCAGAGCGTTGTAGTTCCTCATTTAAAAGAAATACTTCTGTAGCTGCTTGTTTTGCAGCTGTATCAGCTCTTGCATTACCTTTTGAAATCCTATCTTGTTGCTTGGTGTGAGCTGTGCATTTACAAATAGCTACTTTCTGAGGTAACTGAATAGATTCTAAAAGATCTAAAATAAACTGTGCATGATTGATAGGTTTGCCAGTAGATGTTATCATTCCTCGGTTTTTCCACTGTTGCACAAAAACATGTACAGTAGAAAAATCGTACTGGTTGTCAGTAAAAATGTTTACACATGTACCCTTTGCTAAGATACATGCCTGTGTCAAGGCAATCAATTCTGCTGCCTGTGCAGATAAGTTGTGTGGTAAAGGTTTCACTTCTATAATTTCAGTGTCAGAAACTACTGCATATCCTACTAGGTTCTGTCCCTCAGGACCCCTTTTGCACGAACCATCCACGTAGTATGTCATCTCGGCATCATCCAAGGGGACATCCGTGAGATCTTTTCTAGGTAGTGTCTTTTGCTCAATTACCTGCAGGCAGTGGTGTGGTGTGCTGTCTGCAGGGGTTGGGAGCAAGGTAGAAGGGCTCAAAGTCGTGCATCGTTCAATTGTCATATGAGGCTGACTCAACAATATGGTCATACAGGAAAGATGCCTAGCAGTTGAAAGATATGCTACCTTCTCTTGCAGTAAAATAATTGCGATTGCATGAGGCACTCTCAAAGTGAGAGGGTGGAATAAAACTATTGAGGCCGAAGCCTGCACTGCCATTGCAGCTGCAACTACTTCTTGTACACAGTGGGGTAAGGACCGTGCCACTGGGTCTAGTTGTGATGAATAGTAAGCAATGAGGAGTTGCTTGTCCCCATGCTGTTGTGTTAACACTGATGTCATATAACCTTGCTTACAATCTACAGTTTGGAAAAAACGTTTATAGTAGTTTGGTAATCCTAGAACCAATGAGGATGCTATTAACTGTTTCAGTTTGCAGAAAGCAGATTCTGCCTCTGGTGTCCATTGTAACAAATCCTGTGCTGCCATAGGCTTCTTATATATCAGGTCAGTCAGAGGTGCAGATTCCAAGGCATAGTTTGGAATCCAGCTCCGGCAAAAATTAGTTGTACCCAGGAAGGACATCATTTCCTTCTTGGCAGTGGGTTTTGGGGCTTGCAAAATTGCTACTTTTCTGTCCTCATCTAATGTACTACCTTCTTTGGATATTGCATATCCTAGGTATTTGACTTGTTTTTTCCAAAGCTGCAGTTTGTTTTTATTTACCTTATGTCCTTCCGTGGCTAAAAATCATAATAGCGCTATGGTATCTTTTTTACAATTTTGCTGGGTGGGGGCCACCAGCAAGATGTCATCAACATAAAGTAAAATCTGACTGCCTCTTGGTGGGGTAAATCCTGCCAAGTTGCCTGCCATTTCTTGTGAGAATATTGTTGGACTTTCACAATACCTCTGTGGTAGTCGCCTGAAATGTGAATACAAACCAATACTGGCTGTCAGGGTGTATCGGTATCGAAAAGAACGCATTGCTAATGTCTACCACAGAAAAATACTTCTGTTGAGGTTTTAAATCATTCAACAGGGTGTGTGGGTCTGGCACCGTAGGTGCCCTTGGTATTACTGCGTCATTTACAGCTTGTAAATCTTGGACAATACGCCATTCTCCATTTGCTTTTTTAACAGGAAATAAGGGTGTGTTACATGGTGAATCGGGAAATTCTATTAGTATCCCTCCTTTAAGTAAGGCTGCTATAATAGGCTTTATCCCTGCCTCTGCATCTTTTCTTAAGGGATACTGTCTTTTCTGTGGTCTGAATGCTGACTTTGGTGTGATAGTAACTGGTCCCGCTGTACGAATAAGTCCTACATCTGATTTTCCTGTTGACCACAGAGTTTCTGGTATATTTTGTAAGGCATTCTCTTCCTCCTTTAATAGGAGTGCTAATCAGCTGTCCTTGCTAGACTGCAAGTGTACGGCTGGGTGGGTCTGAGTTATCCAATTCAACTTCTGTATTTGTATTCCCTTTTCTGACAGTTCTAATTCTGTCAGTTTCTCCCATCTCGTGCCTTTTTCTCCTAGGTCTACCCATTCTATGTTTTTGTTCTTGGTTAAGCTAACATGTGGTAATCGACTAGATTTATAAAGTGTAAAGAACTCCTGGGGCAATGAACAGCTGGCTACACTGTTCCCTTCTGTGTGCCAGTACAGATTACGTAATATCAATCTGTTTGCATGATTTTTAAACAATTCTTGCTCATATTCCTTATCAGGTCCTGGTGTGTTACAATAATACAGGGTACAGTGCAACAGGTGTTGCTTATCAATGTCAAGGGAGGGGAACTTGCTGATGGCTACATTCATTAATTCTTCGGTCACAGTTGTAACCAAGTCCTGGCTGTACCAATAAAACATTTCACCCTCCAATTGCACTGCAAAGGTATCAATTTGTCGCTGTGCTTCCATACCCTGCATGGTTGGGACTACTGCTATACCAAATAGTTGCATGAGGTCTCTGCCCAAGAGGTTTACTGGGCATTTTGCAGAAACAATTTTGCTTTTCTGAGTCAATCCTGAAACAGGATCAGTTATTGCAATGTTACGGGAGAGGGGCTCCCGATACAGCTGTCCATTAGCTGCTTTTACCAGTATGTAATCAGGTGACTCTGTGTTTTCTGGCAGTTTGGAGGGATGTATCAGTGTTCGTGATGCCCCTGAGTCACACAAGAATTTGACTTCCCTCCCTTCTACCAAGAATGTAACTTCTGGTTTCGTGTCTGCTAAATAGAGCTCCAGGCTCAATAAAGCTAGGTCTGATATTTCATTTTCTTCACTGTCACTAACTTCTTCCACTTCCTCTATCTCTTCTGTCACATCCTGTACTCCCTCTATCACATTCTCATTTGTCCTTTCTCTGCTATCCCCTTCTAGTGATTCCTGACTATCATATAGTCAGTCCTCACCCTCCTTGTCTTCCGTGGTTGCCTTCTTATTTTTCCTGCAATCCTTTGCCAAGTGTCCCTTTTTACCGCATTTAAAACATTCACCCCTTTTCTTTCACCCTTCAAAGTCCTCTGTTCGCTGATCCGATTGTATATTTCCCTGTGCATTTTTCTTGCCCTTAAACTTCTGCTCCATCTTCTACAGAAAATACTCAAGCTTTCTTTTTCTTTTTGCTATTAAAATGCCTTTTGGCATGCCTAGCATATTCAAGTAATGACTGTAACCTGCTTGTACGATGGTCTACCATGTGTTTTGTAATAAAACTGCTTATGGGTGCAATGCTGCCTTTTAAAAATGCATTATTTAACTGATGTTCATATGGGGAATCTTGTGTTTGATCTTCAGGAACCTGCATTCCACAGTGGTTATTAAAACATTCTAATAGTCTGGCATAATACCGGTCAATAGTTTCACCTTCTTGTTGGATGCATTGATTAATGCAAGTCCAGTCTGCCCTAGGCTTCCATTTTTCAGAGATGCGGTCTGTAAGACCTTTTACTCTGTTGTCTAATTCTGCGCTGCTATGTGGGAAGGGTCTTTGTGCAGCATCACGGGGATTCCAGTTGCCACTAATCATGTGTCAATCTGGCCCCACAATTTGTCTAACTACTTTTTCTACCTCTTCTCCGTTTAAGTTATAACTCAGCCTCATTCCTTGTAAATCTTCTGAGAATTTTCTAAAATTAACTTTTGGATGGGGAATTCCCTCAGTGGCTTTCCGGATATCTTCCAGAGTCCAGGGTCTATACACTAAAATAGTTGGGTCCTGATTATCTTGACCTGCCTGAGGATTGGGCACTTCTATGAGTGGGCATATTCCTTCTTCACTCATAGATCGTGAATTTTTTAACCATTTGATATAACTCGATGCCTTCATTTGAATTACCTGCCCTTGTTCGAGACCTGGTCCCGATGGGATCTCTAATAAATGTTTTTTCTTTTACAATGTCTCTATTTTCAGTGACAACAGGATATCGTGGGGGTGGACTAACCTGTTCACTTGCTTCATATTCTGGTAAGGGAGGCGGAGGGGCCGATGCTATTACTAAGTTATTGTCCTCCTTATCTAAAAACATTGTTTTTGAATTGTTGTTCTTTTCTTCCCTGCAGTTTACTTCCTCAATCCACCTGTGTGCCTGAGGAATTCCTAATTTGCATTGCTTTTTTACATGACCTTTGAATCGGTTTTGAGCTGTTTGACAAGTTTGATAAGCGAGGATTTTTCTAATTTTCCATCAAATTCATATTTATTAACCCATTTTGATTAATATTTAATATTGTCGGCGCACTGCGACTGCATGTATTTTGCGTCTTCTGTTAACGGCGAATTTTGGGGTCTTTTTGTGCAATTATTACCCATTTTGTTCTACCCTTTTGATCATTACATAACTTCTCTTATTTTTAACGTGGTACCACGGATTTTGTTATAGTCTCTTCAGAATGACTACCTACTTATTCTGTTTCTCCTTATCTATGACAAGACAGTAATCTTTTCTGTCCCTGACTTGTAAAATACAGTCTTGACAAAAACAATACAAATCTAGTCCTTGATCTAAAACAGAAAACAGAAAAAAGTAGATTCACCTTACCTGAGCCCACGTGATTGATCACCTGATTCGCAGAGACCCGTCCTTCAGTCGCAGATCAGAAAGTGACTGGCCTCTTTTGTATGACAATTCAGTCGGAGGGCTTTTCAGATAAGAAGAAACAATTTGGTTTCTTCCCCGTATGGTTTCAACCACCTGGCCCGTCTGATCCGAGGCGAAGAGAGGATTCCGGCTCGAAGGACCAATCTGTCAAAGGCACCCTTTATTAACTTGCAGCAAGGAGACAAAGCATGCAGACAGAATGATTTGTCTGAATTACTAGTGAGCAGTATGCTGTTTTTATACACTTCTATGAAATGTTACTATTCTATTGCTGATGTAGTTAGACACAGCTTTCTGTATTACTCTACAGAAAATGTTACTAGACTTATTGCTGACATGTTCAGATTTAAAACTCACTATGTGTTACATAGAAAATGTTACTTAGATTTCCTGCTGACATGACTGGATTATTGTTGATTTACAAAAACATTTGAGAAAAACAACCTGGCCTTGGGGCTTATTTTTAGCCCACCACAATCTTTCAATTCTTCAGTTGTGCAGTTCTAATATATATGTGTTACATTTTGCCTAGATTCAAGGTACATTTCTAGCTTAGGGACAAGTAATGCTGACTACGGTTTATACTTTCAAGCAGCCTTTGTTTTCATTATCAATAGCTTCAGCAGCTGTGTACTTTCTCATGGCATAAGCAGAAAATCAATAACTCTTTGTTAAGTCTCATGACACTAGTAGAAATGCAACACTTCTTATTATTTTCATGACATTAGCAGAAATCAAATGCTTCTTGTTAATTTCCATGGCATAAGAAGATCATAGCTGCGCATATTTTCATGACATAAACAGGAATGGAATGTCTCTAGTAGCTGTGCAGATTCATGCAGTGTGAACAGAATAAATCTATTAACCCTTTTAAACCTCGAATGCACTAAGCATGCATATTACTAATACATATTTTTCTAACATTTTACCCTAGGATATACCATGTACTGTTTTGTTACAATGTAACATGCTGCACAGAATCATTAATGCTAATGCACCATGCATTGCTTTGTTACAGAGTAACATCCTGCACATGAACCATTAACCTTAGGATATACCATGTACTAATTTGTTACAATACAACATGCAGCACATGAATCAGTAACCACAGGATACACCATGTACTGTTTTGTTACAATGTAACATGCTGCACATGAATCACTACCCTTAGTATATACCATGTACTGTTTTGTTGCAATGTAACATGCTGCACATGAGTCACTAACCTTAGGATATACCATGTACAGTTTTGTTGCAATGTAACATGCTGCAACTGAACCACTAACCTTTTGATATACCATGTCCTGTTTTGTTAAAATGTAACATGCTGCACATGAATCATTAATCCTAGGATATAACATGTCCCGCTTTGTTACAATGTAAAGTACTGCACACGAATCTGTGCCCCTAGGATATACCATGTATTGTTTTGTTACAATGTCGAATGCTGCACATGAATCACTAACCTTAGGATATACCATGATTTTTTTGTAACAATGTAAGATGCTTCACATGAATCACTAATGTTAATACACCATGTACTGTTTTGTTGCAATGTAACATACTGCACATGAATCACTAACATTAGGATATACCATGTACTGTTTTGTTACAATGTAAGATGCTGCACATGAATCACTAAAATAAGGATATAATATCTACTGTTTTGTTACAATGTAACATACTGCACATGAATCACTAACCTTAGTATATACCATGAAGTGTTTTGTAACTATGAAACATACTGCACAGGAGTCACTAATGCTAATATACCATGTATTGTTTTGTTACAATGTAACATGCTGCTAATGAATCACTAATCCTAGGCTATATCATGTACTGTTTTGTTACAATGTAACATGCTGTACATGAATCACTAATGCTAGGATATACCATGTATTGTTTTGCTACAATGGAACCTGCTGCATATAAATCACTATTGCTAGGTTATACCATGTACTGTTTTGTTACAATGTAACAAGCTGCACATGAATCACTACCCTAGGATATACCATGTATAGTTTTTTACAATGTATCATGCTGCACATGAATCACTACCCTAAGGATATACAATGCACTGTTTTGTTACAATGTCACATACTGCACATGGATCACTAACCCTAGGATATTATATGTCCTGTTTTGTAACAATGTAATATGCTGCACATGAATCACTAATGCTAGTACACCATGTACTGTTTTGTTACAATGTAACATACTGCACATAAATCGTTTACCCTAGGATGTACCATGTACTGTTTTGTTACAATGTAACATGCTGCACATGAATCACTACCCTTAGGATATACAATGCACTGTTTTGTTACAATGTCACATACTGCACATGAATCACTAACCTTAGGATACTCCATGTCCTGTTTTGTTACAATACAACATGCGGCACATGAATCAGTAACCACAGGATACACCATGTACACTTTTGTTGCAATGTAACATGCTGCAACTGAACCACTAACCTTTCGATATACCATGTCCTGTTTTGTTAAAATGTAACATGCTGCACATGAATCATTAATCCTAGGATATAACATGTCCCGCTTTGTTACAATGTAAAGTGCTGCACACGAATCTGTACCCCTAGGATATACCATGTATTGTTTTGTTACAATGTCGAATGCTGCACATGAATCACTAACCTTAGGATATGCCATGAATTTTTTGTGACAATGTAAGATGCTTCACATGAATCACTAATGTTAATACACCATGTACTGTTTTGTTACAATGTAACATACTGCACATGAATCACTAATGTTAGGATATACCATGTACTGTTTTGTTACAATGTAAGATGCTGCACATGAATCACTAAAATAAGGATATAGTATCTACTGTTTTGTTACAATGTAACATACTGCACATGAATCACTAACCTTAGTGTATAGCATGACGTGTTTTGTAACTATGTAATGTACTGCACAGGAGTCACTAATGCTAATATGCCATGTATTGTTTTGTTACAATGTAACATGCTGCTCTTGAATCACTAATCCTAGGCTATACCATGTACTGTTTTGTTACAATGTAACATGCTGTACATGAATCACTAATGCTAGGATATACCATGTATTGTTTTGCTACAATGGAACCTGCTGCATATAAATCACTATTTCTAGGTTATACCATGTACTGTTTTGTTACAATGTAACATGCTGCACATGAATCACTACCCTAGGATATACCATGTATAGTTTTTTACAATGTATCATGCTGCACATGAATCACTACCCTTAGGATATACAATGCACTGTTTTGTTACAATGTCACATACTGCACATGGATCACTAACCCTAGGATATTATATGTCTTGTTTTGTAACAATGTAATATGCTGCACATGAATCACTAATGCTAGTACACCATGTACTGTTTTGTTACAATGTAACATACTGCACATAAATCGTTTACCCTAGGATGTACCATGTACTGTTTTGTTACAATGTAACATGCTGCACATGAATCACTACCCTTAGGATATACAATGCACTGTTTTGTTACAATGTCACATACTGCACATGAATCACTAACCTTAGGATACTCCATGTCCTGTTTTGTAACAATGTGATATGCTGCATATGAATCACTAATGCTAGTACACCATGTACTGTTTTGTTAAAATGTAACATACTGCACATAAATCGTTTACCTTAGGATATACCATGTACTGTTTTGTTACAATGTAACATGCTGCACAGGAATTATTAATGCTAATGCACCATGCATTGCTTTGTTACAGCGTAACATCCTGCACATAAACCATTAACCTTAGGATATACCATGTACTATTTTATTACAATACAACATGCTGCACATGACTCAGTAACTTCAGGATACACCATGTACTGTTTTGTTACAATGTAACATGCTGCACGTGAATCACTACCTTTAGTATATACCATGTACTGTTTTGTTACAATGTAACATGCTGCACATGAATCACTACCCTTAGTATATACCATGTACTGTTTTGTTACAATGTAACATGCTGCACATGAATCACTAACCTTAGGATATACCACGTACAGTTTTGTTGCAATGTAACATGCTGTAACTGAACCACTAATCTTTCAATATACCATGTCGTGTTTTGTTAAAATGTAACATGCTGCACATGAATCATTAACCCTAGGATATACCATGTCCCACTTTGTTATAATGTAACGTGCTGCACACAAATCTGTACCCCTAGGATATACCATGTATTGTTTTGTTACAATGTCGAATGCTGCACAAGAATCACTAACCTTAGGATATACCATGAATTTTTTGTAACAATGTAAGATGCTTCACACGAATCACTAATGTTAATACACCATGTACTGTTTTGTTACAATGTAACATACTGCACATGAATCACTAACCTTAGGATATACCATGAATTTTTTGTAACAATGTAAGATGCTTCACATGAATCACTAATGTTAATACACCATGTACTGTTTTGTTACAATGTAACATACTGCACATGAATCACTAACCTTAGGATACTCCATGTCCTGTTTTGTAACAATGTAATATTCTGCACATGAATCACTAATGCTAGTACACCATGAACTGTTTTGTTAAAATGTAACATACTGCACATAAATCGTTTACCTTAGGATATACCATGTACTGTTTTGTTACAATGTACATGCTGCACAGGAATTATTAATGCTAATGCACCATGCATTGCTTTGATACAGAGTAACATCCTGCACATGAACCATTAACCTTAGGATATACCATGTACTATTTTGTTACAATACAACATCCTGCACATGACTCAGTAACTTCAGGATAACCATGTACTGTTTTGTTACAATGTAACATGCTGCACATGAATCACTACCCTTAGTATATACCATGTACTGTTTTGTTACAATATAACATGCTGCACATGAATCACTACCCTTAGTATATACCATGTACTGTTTTGTTACAATGTAACATGCTGCACATGAATCACTAACCTTAGGATATACCACGTACAGTTTTGTTGCAATGTAACATGCTGTAACTGAACCACTAATCTTTCAATATACCATGTCCTGTTTTGTTAAAATGTAACATGCTGCACATGAATCATTAACCCTAGGATATACCATGTCCCACTTTGTTATAATGTAATGTGCTGCACACAAATCTGTACCCCTATGATATACAATGTATTGTTTTGTTACAATGTTGAATGCTGCACATGAATCACTAACCTTAGGATATACCATGAATTTTTTGTAACAGTGTAAGATGCTTCACATGAATCACTAATGTTAATACACCATGTACTGTTTTGTTACAGTGTAACATACTGCACATGAATCACTAATCTTAGGATATACCACATACCGTTTTGTTACAATGTAGCATGCTGCACATGAAACACTAACCTTAGAATATACCATGTACTGTTTTGTTACAATGTAAGATGATGCACATGAATCACTAAAATAAGGATATAATATCGACTGTTTTGTTACAATGTAACATACTGCACATGAATCACTAACCTTAGTATATACTATGAAGTATTTTGTAACTATGTAACGTACTACACAGGAGTCACTAATGCTAATATACCATGTATTGGTTTGTTACAATGTAACATGCTGCTCATGAATCACTAATCCTAGGCTATACCATGTACTGTATTTGTTACAATGTAATATGCTGCACATGAATCATTAATGCTAGGATATACCATGTATTGTTTTGCTACAATGGAACCTGCTGCATACGAATCACTATTGCTAGGTTATACCATGTACTGTTTTGTTACAATGTAACATGCTGCACATGAATCACTACCCTAGGATATACCATGTATAGTTTTTTTACAATGTATCATGCTGCACATGAATCACTACCCTTAGGATATACAATGCACTGTTTTGTTACAATGTTACATACTGCACATGAATCACTAACCTTAGGATATTCCATGTCCTGTTTTATAACAATGCAATATGCTGCACATGAATCACTAATGCTAATGTACCATGTAGTATTTTGTCACAATGTAACATACAGCATTTAAATCACTAACCCTAGGCTATACCATGTACTGTTTTGTTAAAATTAACATGCTGTGCATGAATCACTAATGCTAATACAACATGTACTGTTTTGTTACAATGTAACATGCTGCACACGAGCCACTAAACTTAGGATATACCATGTACTGTTTTGTTACAATATAACATGCTGCACATGAATCATTCTTTCAGGATATACCATGGTATGTTTTCTTACAATGTAAAATGCTGCACATGAATCTCTAACCTTAGGATATACCATGTACTGTTTTGTAACAATGTAACCTAGTGCACATGAATCACTAATGCTAATACACCATGCACTGTTTTGTTTCAATGTAACATACTGCACATGAATCACTAATGCTAGGATATACCATGTATTGTTTTGCTACAATGGAACATGCTGCACATGAATCACTAATGATAGCATATTCCATATACTGTTTTGTTAAAATGTAACATGCTTCATATGAATCACTACCCTTAGGATATACCATGTATAGCTTTGTTACAATGTAACATGCTGCACGTGAATCACTACCCTTAGGATATACCATGTACTGTTTTGTTACAATGTAACATGCTGCACATGAACCACTTACCTTAGGATATAACATGTCCTGTTTTGTTACAATGTAACATGCTGCCCATGAATGCGTACCCTTAGGCTATACCATGTATTGTTTTTTGCAATGTCGAATGCTGCACATGAATCACTAACCTTAGGATATACCATGAACTGTTTTGTAACAATGTAACATACTGCGCATGAATTACTAGTGCTAGGATATGCCACCTACTGTTTTGTTAAAATGTAACATACTGCACAGGAATCACTCATGGTAATATGTCTTGTATTGTTTTTCTACAATGTAACATGCTGAGCATGAATCACTAACCTTAGGATATACCATGCAATGTTTGTTACAATGTAACATGCTGCACATGAGTCCCTAATGCTTGGATATACCATGAACTGTTTTGTTACAATATAACATGCTACACACGAATCACTAACCTTAGGCGATACCATGTACTGTTTTGTTGTCATGTAACATGCTGCACAGGAATCACTCATGGTAATATGTCTTGTATTGTTTTTCTACAATGTAACATGCTGAGCATGAATCACTAACCTTAGGATATACCATGCACTGTTTTGTTGCAATGTAACATGCTGCACATGAATCACTAGCCCTAGTATATACCTTCCAATGTTTGTTACAATGTAACATGCTGCACATGAGTCCCTAATGCTTGGATATACCATGAACTGTTTTGTTACAATATAACATGCTACACACGAATCACTAACCTTAGGCGATACCATGTACTGTTTTGTTGTCATGTAACATGCTGCACAGGAATCACTCATGGTAATATGTCTTGTATTGTTTTTCTACAATGTAACATGCTGAGCATGAATCACTAACCTTAGGATATACCATGCACTGTTTTGTTGCAATGTAACATGCTGCACATGAATCACTAGCCCTAGTATATACCTTGCAATGTTTGTTACAATGTAACATGCTGCACATGAGTCCCTAATGCTTGGATATACCATGAACTGTTTTGTTACAATATAACATGCTACACACGAATCACTAACCTTAGGCGATACCATGTACTGTTTTGTTGTCATGTAACATGCTGCACATGAATCACTAACCCTTGGATATACCATGTCCTGTTTTATTACACTGTAGCATACTGAAATGGATCAGTAACCTTACGATATACCATGAACAGTTTTGTATCAATGTTACATACTGCCCAGGAATCACTTATGGTAATATACCATGTATTGTTTTGTTACAATGTAACATGCTGCACATGAGTCACTAATTTTAGGATATACCATCTACTGTTTTGTTACAATGTAACATGCTGCACATGAATCACTAATCTTAGGATATACCATCTAATGTTTTGTTACAATGTAACGTGCTGCACATGAGTCACTAATGCTAATAGCATGTACTGTTTTGTAATAATGTAAAATGCTGCACATGAATCACTAATGCTAGAATATATAATGTACTGTTTTGTTACAATGTAACATACTTCACAAGAATCACCTACCTTAGGAGATACCATGCACTGTTTTGTAACAATGTATAGTTTTGTTACAATGTAACATGCTGCACATGAATCACTACCCTTAGGATATACCATGTACTGTTTTGTTGCAATGTAACATACTGCACATAAATCGCTAACCCTAGGATATACCATATACTGTTTTGTTACAATGTAACAAACTGCACATAAATCGCTAAGCCTAGTATATAGCATGTACTGTTTTGTTACAATGTAACATGCTGCACATAAATCACTAATGCTAATACACCATGTAGTGTTCTGATACAGGGTAACATGCTGCACATGAACCACTAACCTTAGGACATACCATGTGCTGTTTGTTTACAATAAAACATGCTGCACATGAATCACTAACCTCAGCATATACCATGTTCAGTTTTGTTACAATGTAACATGCTGCACATCAATCACTACCCTTAGAATATACAATGCACTCTTTTGTTCCAATGTAACATGCTGCACATGAATCACTAACCTTAGGATATACCATGTACTGTTTTGTTGCAGTGTAACATGTTGCACATGAATTTCTAACCTTAGGCTATACCATTTACTG